>NC_142272.1:780412-835412 GCF_052056855.1 Sturnus vulgaris
TATGGGGATGAGCTGGAGCTCAGCCCAGGACGGTGCCATGGAATTTCAGGCTGGAGCAGCCCCAAGGTGGCCCTGCTGGAGGCCCAGAAGCTGCTCCGGAGTGTCCTGGTGTCCCTGATGGGCAGCGACGTCCTGGGAGCCTCCCGGAGCCTCCAGGCCGAGGAGCCCGGCCCCGACTGCGGTCAGGGGACAGCGGGGACGGGGGGGATTTGGGGTCAGAGGGGGGGGAAATGGGGTTAATGGGGTCCATGGGGGGGGGGAAATGGGGTCAGTGGGGTCCATGGGGGGATTTGGGGTCAGTGGGGTCCATTGGGGGGGATTTGGGGTCAGTGGGGTCCATGGTGGGGTCAGTGGGGTTAATGAGGGGGGATTGGGGTCAGTGGGGGGACTGGGGGTGGATTTGGGGTCACTGGGGTCCATGGGGGGGATTGGGGTTAATGGGGGGGAAATGGGGTCAGCGGGGTCCATGGCGGGGATTTGGGGTCAGTGGGGTCCATGGGGGGAGACTGGGGTCAGTGGGGGATTTGGGGTCAGTGGGGGGACTGGGGGTGGATTTGGGGGATTGGGGTCAGTGAGGGGGGAGTCGGGGTCTGTGGGGGGGGGGGATTGGGGTCCTGGGATGTTCCCACGTGCCCTGTCCTGTGTCCCCTGCCCATCCTTGTCCATCCCAGTCCCCTGTCTGTCCCTGTCCCAGTATCCCCAGTATCCTCATTGCTCTCCCAGTATTCCCAGTGCCCTGTCCCCATTGCTGTCCCAGTGTCCCCATTGCTCTCCCAGTGTTCCCAGTGCCCTGTCCCAGTATCCCCAGTATCCTCATTGCTCTCCCAGTATTCCCAGTGCCCTGTCCCAGTATCCCCAGTATCCTCATTGCTCTCCCAGTATTCCCAGTGTCCCGTTGCTGTCCCCAGGGCTGGCACTGGTGCACAAGTGGCAGGTGCTGGGGGACGCCCTGGGCTGCTGCCAGCGCCTGGTGACTCTGCTGGGCCACTGCGAGGTTCTGTGCAGGGCCAGGGCCTTCTGCAGCGAGGGACTGACCCTGGCTGGACACCTGCAGGCTGCCCGATGGTCAGTGATGGCATTGGGGTCACTGGGAATGGGATTGGGGCCACTGGGAATGGGATTGGGGTCACTGGGAATGGGATTGGGGTCACTGGGATCACTGGGATCAGGATTGGGATCATTGGGATTGGAATCGAGGGACTGACCCTGGCTGGACACCTGCAGGCTGCCCGATGGTCAGTGATGGCACTGGGGTCACTGGGAATGGGATTGGGGTCACTGGGAATGGGATTGGGGTCACTGGGATCACTGGGAATGGGACTGGGATTAATGGGATCATCACTGGGATCAAGGGACTGACCCTGGCTGGACACCTGCAGCTGCCCGATGGTCAGTGATGGCACTGGGATCACTGAGAATGGGATTGGGGTCACTGGGATCACTGGGAATGGGATTGGGGTCACTGGGAATGGGATTGGGGTCACTGGGAATGGGATTGGGATCACTGGGGTCACTGGGAATGGGATTGGGGTCACTGGGATCATTGGGATTAGTATTGGGATCATTTGGGAATAGGAGGGTTAAAAACATGAAGAAATAATCCCTGTGGAAAGGAGGTTTGAGGTAAAAGTTGGGAGGCTCTGGGGAGGTTCTAGGAAGGCTCAGGAGCCTCTGGAATGAGGCCAGGCACTGGTGAGTGACCAGGATGGGGACTGGGATCATTTGGGATCAGATTTGGGATCAGGATCCTTTGGGAATGCTGGGTCAGGAGCTGAGTGACCATCCCAGGCAGGGTAGGAGCTCATTCCCACCTCCAGTGGGATCTGAGGGGTCTTTCCCCCCATTTTTTTCCCCCCTGGTTTCCCGGTTTTTTCCCGGTTTTTTCCCGGTTTTTTCCCTGTTTTTTCCCATTTTTTCCCATTTTTTCCCCGTTTTCCCACAGGTGCTCGTGGTTCCTGGTGCTGCAGGCCCAGCTGGAGCTGCAGCAGGGGGAGCTGGAGCTGAGCCAGTCCCACCTCCAGCACGCCCAGTTCCTGCTCCAGCCACCAACTGGTGAGCACTGGGAACGGGGGAAATCCTGGTTTGGGAGTCTGGGAACAGGGAAATCCCAGTTATCCCAGTCTGGGAACTGGGGGAAATCCCAGTTATCCCAGTCTGGGAACTGGGGGAAATCCTGGTTTGGGAGTCTGGGAACAGGGAAATCCCAGTTATCCCAGTCTGGGAACAGGGAAATCCCAGTTATCCCAGTCTGGCATCTGGGGGAAATCCCAGTTTTCCCAGTCTGGGAATGGGAGAAAGATCAGGCTCAGACAGGATCCAAGTTTTTGGACCCCTCTTTGGGCTGGAAAATCCCAAATTCTCCCCGAATTCCCATTGGAATCATTCCCAAATCCCCAAATCCCCAATTCCTCCCCAAATTCCCACTGGAATCATTCCCTGCAGAACTCCCAGATCCCAAATCCTCCCCGAATTCCCATTGGAATAATTAAAAATCCCAAATTCTCCCTGAATTCCCATTGGAACCGTTCCCAAACCCCCAATTCCTCCCCCCCTTCCCCTTTTTTGCAGAGCCCAAACCCCTGCGGGCCCCCCGTCCCCGGGCCGGGATCCGTCTCCTCAAGGCTCACCTGGACAGGAGGAGGAGAGCGCCGGCTCCCCGTGCGGGCCCCGGGGGGGAGGAAGAGGAGGAAGAGGAGGATGAGGAGGAGCCGTTCCTGCAGGGCCCCTCGCTGGCTGCCCTGGCTCCCTGCGCCCTCCCCGAGCCTCGGGACGCGCTCACGGCCTCGCCCCAGCTCCGGCCCGGCAGGAGGAAAATTCTGGAATTCCTGTCCCACCCCTCGAGCTGTTGCTGCCCCTTCTGCTGCGACCCCGCCCTGCTGGCCCTGGGGCTGCGCTGGCTGCTGGGCCACGCCCGGGCTCGCCTGGTGGCCGGGGAGGTGGCCCCGGGGCTGGCCCTGCTGCGGGCAGTGCTGGCCCGGTGTGGCAGCGCTGGCAGCAGCCTGGAACGGGAGGTGTGGGGAAAGGTCCGGGAGGTGGGAATTGGGGCTGGGGGCGTCATCAGGAACGGGGGAGCTGCTGGGAATGGGGACGGGGGTGTGCGGGACAATCCTGGGAATGGGGACAATCCTGGGACTGGGGACACCCCTGGGAATGGGGACAATCCTGGGAATGGGGACAGGGGTCTGCAGGACAATTCTGGGAATGGGGACAATCCTGGGAATGGGGACAGGGGTCTGCAGGACAATTCTGGGAATGGGGACACCCCTGGGAATGGGGACAGGGGTGTGCAGGACATCCCTGGGAATGGGGACACCATCAGGGACCCCTCTGGGACCAGGGACATCCTTGGGGACCTTCCTGGGGACAGGAATCCACCAGATCCCTGTGGGAATGGGGACAGGGACCCCCCTGGGGACAGGGACCCTCTCCCCCCAGGCCCCCTGGCCGAGCTGGTGGCCGCTGGCTACTCCACGCTGGCCCTGCAGAGCCTGCCCAGTCCATCCCAGTCCCGTCCCGTTTGGGATGAGGAGCTGGAGGGGGGTCTGGCCCTGCTGGGCTCCCAAAGTCCCCCCGTGGCCGGCCTGGGGGTGGCCATGGCCACTCTGCTGCTGGCCAAGGCCGTGGCCACCCTCAGCCACGTGGCCACCGCCCTGGGCCGCTCCATGGACGATGTCCTGGCCCAAGCCTGGACCCCCCGTCCCCCACCCACCCCGAAACCCCAAAAAACGCCCAAAGCTCCCCCCAAAACCGGCCCCCAAAAAGCCAAAGCTCCCAAAACCAAGGCGGCCAAGACCCCGAAAGTGAAGCCCCCCAAAGCCGGCGACGTTTTCACCCTGGGGGACTCAGAGCCCGAGGTGCCCCCCATTGTCCTGCGGCCGGGGGGGCCCTGCACCCCCCACCCCAAATCGGGGGCACCCCCAAAAGCGCTGCTGGGGCTCAGGACCCCCTTCACCATCTTCAGTGAGGAGCCCTCGCCCCCCGGGGGCAAATCCCGGCTCCACAGGGCCCCCAAAATCCCGGGAAGGGTCAAGTCCCGGATCAGGGTGAGTTTGGGGGGAGGGAAAAATTTGGGATGGAAACTTGGGGGGAAAGTTTGGGGTCAGAGAGTTTGGGGAGGGAAATTTGGGATGGGAAAGTTTGGAGAGGAAAATTTGGGATGGAAACTTGGGGGGAAAGTTTGGGGAGGAAAATTTCGGGATGGAAATTTGGGGAGGGCAAGTTTTGGGGGGAAAGTTTGGGGTCAGACAGTTTGGGGAGGGAAATTTGGGATGGGAAAGGCTGGAGGGGAAAGTTTGTGGAGGGAAGGTTTTGGGGGAAAAATTTGGGATGGAAACTTGGGGGGAAAGTTTGGGAAGGAAAATTTGGGATGGAAACTTGGGGGAAAAGTTTGGGAAGGAAAATTTGGGATGGAAATTTGGGGAGGGCAAGTTTTGGGGGGAAAGTTTGGGGTCAGACAGTTTGGGGAGGGAAATTTGGGATGGAAATTTGGAAGGGGAAAGGTTGGGGGAGAAAGTTTGGGAAGGAAAATTTTGGGATGGAAATTTGAGGGGCGAAGGTTGGAGGAAAGTTTGGGGAGGGAAATTTGGGATGGAAACTTGGGGGAGGGAAGGCTGGGGGGGAAAGTTTTGGAGGGGAAAATTTTGGGGAGGGAAAAGGATTTGGGGGGAAAAGGAAAAATTTGGAGGGGAGGAAAATTTTAGGGGGCAGAAAAAATTCGTGGGGGAAACTTGGAGAGGAATTTTTTGGGAGAGGAAGGAAAATTTTAGGGGGAAAATTTGGGGTGAGGGGTGGAAAAAACTTTGGGAGGGTGAGGAAAAAAATTTTTTTGGGGATGAAAATTTTGGGCTGAACCCCTTTTGTTCCCCTCCCTTTTTTCCAGGTGACTTTCAGTGACAGCGACACCGAGGAGCCCCAAATCCCCCCAGATCCCCCCAAAACCACCCAGAAAAATTCCTGTGCCCAGAAAGTTCAGCCCCAAAAATCCCCCGGGAATTCTCCAGGAATTGGGGCTCGGCCCCGGCGGGGGCGGCCCCGGAAGGAGCTGGAGACCCCCAAAAAAAGGGAAAAAATGGGGAGCAGCCACGTGGAAAATCTGGAAAAGAAGGAAAATGGAATCCCCCAAACAGCTCTGGAAAAGAGGGGGAGAAGGGGAAATCCCAAAATGGAAAACGTGGAAAAAAGGGGAAATCCCAAAATGGAAAACGTGGAAAAAAGGGGAAATCCCAAAATGGAAAACGTGGAAAAAAGGGGAAATCCCAAAATGGAAAACGTGGAAAAAAGGGGAAACCTCAAAATGGAAAACGTGGAAAAAAGGGGAAATCCCAAAATGGAAAATGTGGAAAAAAGAGGAAATCCCAAAATGGAAAACGTGGAAAAAAGGGGAAACCTCAAAATGGAAAACGTGGAAAAAAGGGGAAATCCCAAAATGGAAAATGTGGAAAAAAGAGGAAATCCCAAAATGGAAAACGTGGAAAAAAGGGGAAACCTCAAAATGGAAAACGTGGAAAAAAGGGGAAATCCCAAAATGGAAAACGTGGAAAAAAGGGGAAATCCCAAAATGGAAAATGTGGAAAAAAGGGGAAACCTCAAAATGGAAAACGTGGAAAAAAGGGGAAACCTCAAAATGGAAAATGTGGAAAAAAGGGGAAACCCCAAAATGGAAAACGTGGAAAAAAGGGGGATCCCCCAAATAAAAACTTCAGAAAAGAAGGAAAAGGGAAACTCCAAAAAAACTCTGGAAAAGAAGGAAAACAGAGGCCCCCGCCGGGCTGGGGGTCCCCGGGAAAAGAAGGAGAGGGGGACACCCCAAAGTGGAATTTTGGAGGAAAAGAAGAATTGGGAATTCTGTGGGATTGAGGAGAGGGACCCCCTGAGGGCTGTGCAGGAGGAAGAGGAGGAGGAGGAGGAAGAAATGAGCTTTGAGCTCCCCCCGCTGCCCCCAGGTGAGTTTTTTGGGGGGGAATTTTTCACCTGTCACCCCAAAATTGACTTTTTTCACCCCAAAACCGCCCCCCCCTCTGTGTCTTCTCCTTTTTGCAGGTGGGGCCAGGGAGGAAATTGCAGGAATTGGGGACCAGGGGGATCCCCCAAATCCAGAGGGGTCCCAAAACGCCCCCCAGCCCGGTGAGCAGCTGGGGGGTGGGAGGATTATTTTGGGATGATCCGGGGGGGGATTTGGAGCTGATTTTGGGGGGTTTGGGGACTGATTTGGGGTTGGATTTTGGGGGGATTTGGAGCTGATTTGGGTTGGGATTTGGGGTTGGATTTTGGGGGGATTTGGGCTGATTTGGGGTCGGATTTCGGGTTGGATTGTGGGGGGTTTGGGGCTGATTTGGGGTTGGATTTTGAGGGGATTTGGGGTTGGATTTTGGGGGGATTTGGGGCTGATTTGGGATTTTGGGGCCCGGCTGGGCACGTCCTGACTTCTCCAGGAGTTTTCCTTCCTTTTCCAGGAATTTTTCCCTCTTTTTCTCAGCGGTTTCCTCTCTTTGAGTTTTTCCTCTTCCCCAAAACTTTTCCTCTCCCCAAACTTTCCTTTCTTCCCCCCAAACTTTGTCCCTCCTGTCCCCACTGACCATTGTCCCCAATGTCCCCCCAGGTGTCCCCTCCCTGGACACTGTTCCCAATGTCCCCTGTGTCCCCTCTGTCCTCACTGACCGTTGTCCCTCTGTTCCCTCCCTGCTCACTGTCCCCAGGTGTCCCCTGACTGTCCCCTGTGTCCCCAGGTGTGCCCTCCCTGCTGGCTGTCCCCAGGTGTGCCCTCCCTGCTGGCTGTCCCCAGGTGTCCCCTGACTGTCCCCTGTGTGTGTCCCCAGGTGTCCCCTCCCTGCTCGCTGTCCCCTGTGTGTCCCCTGACTGTCCCCTGTGTGTCCCCAGGTGTCCCCTGTGTGTCCCCAGGTGTGCCCTGACTGTCCCCAGGTGTCCCCAGGTGTGCTCTGACTGTCCTGTGTGTGTCCCCAGGTGTGCCCTCCCTGCTGGCTGTCCCCAGGTGTCCCCAGGTGTCCCCTGACTGTCCTGTGTGTGTCCCCAGGTGTGCCCTCCCTGCTGGCTGTCCCCAGGTGTCCCCAGGTGTGCCCTGACTGTCCCCAGGTGTCCCCTGACTGTCCCCTGTGTCCCCAGGTGTGCCCTCCCTGCCGGCTGTCCGTTCCCTGCTGTGGGAGGCCCTGGCCTGGCTGGCTCATTTCCCCCCGGGCTCTGTCTATGCCCAGCTGTGCCAGCTGCTGGCGCTGGCCCTGGGGGACAGGGACCCGCTGGCCACCGCGGGGCTGCTGGCAGAGTCCCTGAGCGTCACCACGCGCCACCAGCTGCTGGCCATCGTCCACGCCAGGACACGGTGGGTCACCTTCAGGGTGTCCCCTTCCAGTGTCCCCTTCCAGTGTCCCCTGTCCCCATCCTGCATCCCAGTCCCTGCCCAGTGTCCCCTTCCAGTGTCCCCTTCCAGTGTCCCCTTCCAGTGTCCCCTTCCAGTGTCCCCTTCCAGTGTCCCCTTCCAGTGTCCCCTTCCAGTGTCCCCTTCCAGTGTCCCCTTCCAGTGTCCCCATCCTGCATCCCAGTCCCTGCCCAGTGTCCCCTTCCAGTGTCCCCGTCCCCATCCTGCATCCCCTGCCCAGTGTCCCTGTCCCCATCCCGTGTCCCCTTCCAGTGTCCCTGTCCCCATCCTGCATCCCAGTGTCCCCTTCCAGTGTCCCCATCCCGTGTCCCTGTCCCCATCCTGCATCCCCTGCCCAGTGTCCCTGTCCCCATCCCGTGTCCCCTTCCAGTGTCCCCATCCTGCATCCCAGTCCCTGCCCAGTGTCCCCATCCTGCATCCCAGTCCCTGCCCAGTGTTCCCATCCAGTGTCCCTGTCCCTGCCCAGTGTCCCCTGCCCTGACCCCTTCCAGTGTCCCTGTCCCTTCCCAGTGGTCCCATCCTTCAGCCCTGGGGGGTCCAATCCAGTGTCCCCAAATCCCCATTCCCAAATCCTGGTTCCCAAATCCTCGTCCCAGATCCCTGTTCCCAAGTCCCCAAATCCCTCTTCCCAAGTCCCCAGATCCTCATCCCCAAATCCTTGTTCCAAATGCCCCATTCCCAAATGCCCATCCCCAAATCCCCAAATCCTCGTTCCCAAATCCCCACCCCGCTCCCCTGGCCCCATCCAAAGGGATTTTGGGGTGACCCCACAGGAAGAAGAGGAGAGCAGCAGCCAGGGGGGACCCCAGAGGGGACCCCAGGGGGGACATCTCGGATCAGCTCCGGGGCCTCTCCCTGCGGGACCAGGACCAGGACCCTTCCCAGGACTCCCAGAATTCCCAGGATTCCCAACATTCCCAGGATTCCCAGGATTCCCAGGACTCCCAGTCCCACCTGGCCGAGCTGGAGGAGCTTTTCCAGTTCAGCTCCTCGGGGTTGGGGCCGGCAGAGTGGGAGAGATTCCGGGAGCAGCTCCAGAGGATTCCCCACGGTCAGTGCTGGGAATTGGGACTGGGAAATGCCAAATTCCCGGTGTGGGGACTGGGAAATGCCAAATTCCCGGTGTGGGGACTGGGAAATGCCAAATTCCCGGTGTGGGGACTGGGAAATGCCAAATTCCCGGTGTGGGGACTGGGAAATGCCAAATTCCTGGTGTGGGGACTGGGAAATGCCAAATTCCTGGGGAGAGAAATCCCAAATTCCTGGTTTGGTAAAAAAAACCCCAAATTCCCGGTTTGGGGATTTGGTGGAATGGGAACGGTTGGAGTTGGGTTTGGGATGGAATTTGGGATGTCCCCACAGGTGTCACCGTGTGCCACCCCCGGGCTCCTTGGGGACACTGAGGGCTCTGGGATGTCCCCACAGGTGTCACCGTGTGCCACCCCCGGGCTCCCTGGGGACACTGAGGGCTCTGGGATGTCCCCACAGGTGTCACCGTGTGCCACCCCCGGGCTCCCTGGGGACACTGAGGGCTCTGGGATGTCCCCACAGGTGTCACCGTGTGCCAGCTGTGCCTGGGCACTGCCACCCCCGGGCTCCCTGGGGACACTGAGGGGCTCTGGGATGTCCCCACAGGTGTCACCGTGTGCCAGCTGTGCCTGGGCACTGCCACCCCCGGGCTCCCTGGGGACACTCTGCTGCTCACCCGGCTGGAGCGCGGCTCCGAGCCCCTGAGCGTCCGCATCGCCACCGAGCACGGCCAGGTCAGCGCTGGGGGGCCTTCATCATCATCATCATCCTCATTATCATCATCATCCTCATCCTCATCATCATCCTCATCCTCATCATCCTCTTCATCATCATCATCATCCTCTTCATCCTCATTCCCTTCTTCTTCCTCATCTGCATCCTCATCCTGCTCTTCATGCTCGTCTTCATCCCTGTCCTCCTCTTTCTTTTCGTCCTCCTCAGCTTCATCCTCATCCTCTTCATCCCTGTCCTCGTCTTTCTCAATTCTCCTCCTCCTCCTCATCCCCATCTTCATCTTCATCCCTGTCCTCATCCTCCTTTTCAGCCTCATCCTTGTCTTCACTCTCCTCATCTTCGTCCATCCCCTGGGCTGGGGGGCACTGGCCATTCCAGGGATGGGATCCTGGCTCCATCATCATCTTCTTCCTCCTTTTCCTGGGGTGGGGGGTCACCCCAAATTTTAGGAATTGGGATCAGGGAAAAATCCAAGGGCCAGAATTCCTGATCCCTCCCCCTGTTCCCATTCCTGACCGGGGTTCTCTGGGAATTCGAGCAGATCCAGCGGGAGCAGCGGGGTGACCCCAAATTCCAGGGGTTGGGATCAGGGAAAAGGGGTCACCCCACATCCCAGGGCCCAGAATTCCTGATCCCAGTCCCTCCCCAGGCCCCCCTGAGTGGAATTCTGCGGGAATTCGAGCAGATCCAGCGGGAGCAGCGCGAGGCCAACGCCTGCACCGAGCGCCGCGAGTGGTGGGAGCGCAGATCCCACCTGGACCTGCGCATGCAGGTGGGACAGGGACCCCAAAATCCGGGAAAAAAAAAACCCAAAAACCTCCCTGGGATAAACCTGGGGGGATTTGTGAGGGATTTCCCTGATTTCCTGTGGGATTTTCCTTTTGGGGATTCCCTTTTGGGATTTCTTGGAGATTCCTTTTGGGGATTCCTTTTGGATTCCCTTTTGTGATTCCCTTTTTGGATTTCTTTCAGGGATTCCCTTTGGGGATTCCTCTTGGGAATCCTTTTGGGATTTCTTTTTGGGCTTCCCTTTGAGGATTCCTTTTGGGGATTCCTCTTTGGGATTTGCTTTTAGGATTTCTTTTGTGATTCCCTTCTGGGGATTCCTTTTGGAATTCCTTTCGAGGATTGCTTTTCAGGATTTCTTTTGTGATTCCGTTTTGGGGATTCCTTCTGGGATTTCTTTTAGGGATTCCTTTGGGGATTCCTTTCGAGATTTCCCGTGGCATTCAGGGAGTTTTTGGGGTCAGGATCCCATTCCCATCCCATGTCTCTCCCCAGAGGCTGATCCAGAGCCTGGACTCGGAGGTTTTGGGGTGCTGGAGGGGGCTGCTGCTGCCCCGGGATCCCGGGATCTCCCCCCTGGATGAGCAGGATCTGTCCCGGCTGCTGCAGGAGCTGCGGGAATGCGGCTGGGACGGCGCCGAGCCCGGCCTGCTGCAGGTGTGGGGTCGGGATTGGGGATTTGGGATTGGGATTTGGGGTCTGGGGATTGGGATTTCACATTTAGGGACGGCGCCGAGCCCGGCCTGCTGCAGGTGTGGGGTCGGGATTTGGGGATTGGGATTTGGGGTTTGGGGATTGGGATTTAGGGTTTCAGGTTTGGGGTTGGGGGTTTGGGATTTAGGTTTGGGGTAGTAACCCTTTGGTTTGGGGTTCTGATCCCAGAATTTCAGGGGGATGATCCCTGGATTTTTGGGGCATGATCTGTGGACTTCAAGGGGTTGATGCCAGGATTTTGTGTTCTGTCCCACATTTTGGGGCTCCAATCCCACATTTTGGGGTTCCTATCCCATAATTTGTGAATTCCCTGGGTTTATCCCTCCCCAGACCGTGCTGTCCACCGTGGCTGTGGCCGATGTGTGGCCGCTGGCCCAGGCTCTGTGTCCGGCCCGGCCCCTCCGGGCTCGGCTGCTCCTGGACGAGGCCCTGGAGCGGCGCCGGGAGGGGCCCGGGGGCAGCTCGGGGTCCCTGGTGCTGCTGCTGGACAAGGTGAGAGCCCCTGGCCTTCCTCCTCATCAGCATCATCCTCATCTTCTTCATCATCCTCATCTTCGTCCTCATTGTCCTCGTTTTCCTCCTCTCGTTTTCCTCACAACTTCCTCTCTTTCCTCCTCTTCCTTCCTCATTTTGTCTTCCTCATCTTCATCTTCCTCCTCCTTCTCTTCTTCCTTGCCTTCCTCATCTTCCTCCTCACACCTTCCTCATCCTCTTCCTTTTCCTCGTCCTCTTCTCCCTACTCTCACTTTCCTTTTCCTTCTTCTTCTTCCTTCTCTTCCTTTTTCTTCTTTCTCTTTTTCCTTCTTCTTCCTTTTCCTTCTTCTTCCTTTTCCTTCTTCCCCCTCTTACTCTTCCTCTCCCCTCACCTGTCCCTGTCCCCCCCCTCACCTGTCCCTGTCCCCCCCTCACCTGTCCCTGTCCTCCCCCTCACCTGTCCCTGTCCCCCCCTCACCTGTCCCTGTCCCCCCCTCACCTGTCCCTGTCCCCCCCCTCACCTGTCCCTGTCCCCCCTCACCTGTCCCTGTCCCCCCCCTCACCTGTCCCTGTCTCTGTCCCAGCACCTGCAGCGCCTCCCCTGGGAGAGCTCCGGGACCCTGCGGAACGTTCCGGTGACGCGGCTGCCGGGGCTGCGCTTCCTGCTCAGCTACGGGCTGGCACGGCAGGTACTGACACACCTGGGCACACCTGGGGACACCTGGGACAGGGACACACACCTGGGATTGGGGACACACACCTGGGATTGGGGGCACACACACCTGGGCACACCTGGGCACAGGGACACACACCTGGGATTGGGGGCACACACACCTGGGCACTCACACCTGCCAGGGCTGCGCTTCCTGCTCAGCTACGGGCTGGCACGGCAGGTACTGACACACCTGGGCACACCTGGGGACAGGGAAACACACCTGGGCACACCTGGGGACAGGGACACACACCTGGGATTGGGGGCACACACACCTGGGCACACCTGGGCACAGGGACACACACCTGGGATTGGGGGCACACACACCTGGGCACTCACACCTGCCAGGGCTGCGCTTCCTGCTCAGCTACGGGCTGGCACGGCAGGTACTGACACACCTGGGCACACCTGGGGGCACCTGGGGACAGGGACACACACCTGGGACAGGGACACACACCTGGGGACACCTGGGCACAGGGACACACACCTGGGACAGGGACACACACCTGGGGACACCTGGGGACAGGGACACACACCTGGACACACACAGCCGGGCATACCTGGGGACAGGGACACACACCTGGGACAGGGACACACACCTGGGCACACCTGGGGACAGGGACACACACCTGGGACAGGGACACACACCTGGGCACACCTGGGGACAGGGACACACACCTGGGACAGGGACACACACCTGGGGACACCTGGGGACAGGGACACACACCTGGGGACACCTGGGGACAGGGACACACACCTGGGCACACACAGCTGGGCATGCCTGGGGACAGGGACACACACTTATGCACACCTGGGATTGGGGACACACACCTGGGACTGGGATACACACCTGGAGACACCTGGAACAGGGACACGCACCTGGGATTGGAGACACACACCTGGACACACACTTGGGATTGGGGGCATGGACCTGGGATTGGGGGCATGGACCTGGGATTGGGGACACACACCTGGGTGCACACCTGTGCACACCTGGGCTCACCTGTGCACACCTGGGCTCACCTGTGCACACGTGGCACCCGTGGCTCCCGCAGCGCTCGGGCTCGGTGCTGAGGCGGGGGGTGAACCCCCAGAGCGCTTTCTACGTCCTGAACCCCCAGAGGGACCTGGGCGGCACCGAGGAGAGGTTCCGGGCCTGGTTCGAGAGGTGGGACCCCAAAAACATCCCCGGGACCCCAAAAACATCCCCGGGACCCCAAAAACCTCCCCGAGATCCCCAAAAAACCTCCCTGGGAACCCAAAAAACATCCCTGGGACCCCAAAAAACCTTCCTGGGAACCCCAAAAACTTCCCCGGGACCCCAAAAAACATCCCCGGAACCCAAAAAACATCCCTGGGACCCCCCAAAAAAAACCCCTGGGATCCAAAAACCTCCCTGAGATCCCCAAAAAACCTCCCTGGGACCCCAAAACCCCCCCGGGAACCCCAAAAACTTCCCTGGGACCCCTAAAAACATCCCTGGGATGCCAAAAAAAACCCTGGGACCCCAGAAACCTCCCTGGGACCCCAAAAACATCCTTGGGATCCCAAAACCTTCCCCGGGACCCCCCAAAAAAACTCCCTGCGACCCCAAAAATCTCCCTAAGAGCCCAAAAATCCTCTCCAAGACCCCAAAAATCCTCCCTGGAATCCTAAAAATCCCCTCCAGGACCCCAAAATCTCTCTGGGAACCCCAAATCCCGCCCCCTTTTTCCCGATTTTCATCCTCCCCATCCCAATTTTCCCATTTTTCCCGTTTTTTGCCCCATTCCCAGCGAGCCCGGCTGGCAGGGGGTGTCGGGGGCGGCCCCGACCCCGCAGCAGCTGCAGGAGGCGCTGGGGGAGCGAGACCTTTACATGTGAGAGACCCCAAAAGGGTCTGGGGTCGGGACGGGGGGATTTGGGGCTGGTTTGGGGTCGGGACTGGGGGAATTTGGGGTCGGGGTTTGGGGCTGGTTTGGGGTCAGGTTTGGGGTCGGGATTTGGGGGATTTGGGGTCAGGTTTGGGGTCGGGATTGGGGGATTTGGGGTCATTTTTGGGGCTGACTTGGGGTCATTTTTGGGGCTGACTTGGGGTCGGTTTGGGGTCATTTTGGGGGCTGTTTTGGGGTCATTTTTGGGGCTGATTTGGGGCTGTTTTGGGGTCGGTTTGGGGTCATTTTTGGGGCTGATTTGGGGTCGGTTTGGGGTCATTTTTGGGGCTGACTTGGGGTCACTTTTGGGGCTGTTTTGGGGTCGGTTTGGGGTCATTTTTGGGGCTGATTTGGGGTCATTTTTGGGGCTGATTTGGGGTCGGTTTGGGGTCATTTTTGGGGCTGTTTTGGGGTCATTTTTGGGGCTGATTTGGGGTTTTTTGGCTCAGCTATGCCGGGCACGGTGCCGGGGCTCGGCTCCTGGACGGCCACAGCCTGGCCCGGCTCCATTGCCGCGCTGTTTCTTTGCTCTTCGGCTGCTCCAGCGCCGCCCTCACCCCCCGGGGGGGTCTGGAGCCCACCGGGACCGTCCTCAAATTCGTCCTGGCCGGGTGGTGAGTGCGGGGTTTGGGGTTTGGGATTTGGGGGTTTGGGATTTGGGGGTTTGGGAGCCTCTGCGAGGCTCGGGGGGGGCTCTGGGTGCTCAGTTCTGGTTTGGTTTTGGGGATTTTGGGGGGCTCTGGGGCTTTGGGGGGCTCTGGGTCTTGAGTTTTGGGGTGGTTTTGGGGCTTTGGGGGGCTCTGGGTGCTGAGTTTTGGGGACTTTTGGGGGTTTCTGGGGCTTTGGGGGGCTCTGGGTCTTGAGTTTTGGGGTTGTTTTGGGGTCTCTCTGTATTTGGGGGTGTCTCTCTCTATCTCTGGGTTCTCACAGCCCCATTTTGGGGTCTCTCTGTATTTGGGGGGTCTCTGTGTATTTGGGGGGGTCTCTGTATTTGGGGGGTCTCTGTGTGTTCTCACAGCCCCATTTTGGGGTCTCTGTGTATTTGGGGGTCTCAGTGTGTTCTCACAGCCCCATTTTGGGGTCTCTGTGTATTTTGGGGTCTCTGTGTGTTCTCACAGCCCCGTTTTGGGGTCTCTGTGTATTTGGGGGGTCTCTGTGGGTTCTCACAGCCCCATTTTGGGGTCTCTGTGTATTTGGGGGGTCTCTGGGGGTTCTCACAGCCCCGTTTTGGGGTCTCTGTGTATTTGGGGGGTCTCTGTGTGTTCTCACAGCCCCATTTTGGGGTCTCTGTGTATTTGGGGGGTCTCTGTGTGTTCTCACAGCCCCATTTTGGGGTCTCTGTGTATTTGGGGGGTCTCTGGGGGTTCTCACAGCCCCGTTTTGGGGTGTCCCCCCCTGTTTTTCAGCCCTCTGGTGCTGGGGAACCTTTGGGATGTCACAGACCGGGATCTGGACCGCCTGGCTCAGGCTCTGCTGCAGGGGTGGCTGGGGGGGGGCCCTGGGACCCCCCTGCTGGCCCAGCTGGCCCAGGCCCGCCAGGCCCCCAGACTCAAATCCCTCATTGGGGCCGCCCCCGTGGCCTACGGGCTCCCAGTCAGCCTCTGCTGAGGGGGGGCTGGGATTTGGGGGAGCCTTTTGGGGTCCCCCCATTGTCCGGGGGTGAAGGTTTGGGGGTCCTTTTATCATCTTTGGGGTCCCCCCATTGCCCGGGGGCTGCCCTGGGGTGAAGGTTTGGGGTCCCCCCATTGCTTAAAGTGAAGATTTGGGGGTCCTTTTATCATCTTTGGGGTCTCCTTGTCACCTTTGGGGTCCCCCCATTGCCCAGAGTGAAGATTTGGGGTCCCTTTGTCACCTTTGGGGTCTCCCCATTGCCCGGGGGCTGCCCTGGGGTGAAGGTTTGGGGTCCCCTCATTGCTTGGAGTGAAGATTTGGGGTCTCTTTGTCATCTTTGGGGTCCCCCCATTGCCCGGGGGTGAAGATTTGGGGGTCCTTTTATCATCTTTGGGGTCTCCCCATTGCCCAGAGTGATGATTTGGGGTCCCTTTGTCAGTTTTGGGGTCCCCCCATTGCCTGGGATGGGAGTTTGGGGTCCCCTG
Organism: Sturnus vulgaris; assembly: GCF_052056855.1. Classification (NCBI taxonomy): domain Eukaryota; kingdom Metazoa; phylum Chordata; class Aves; order Passeriformes; family Sturnidae; genus Sturnus; species Sturnus vulgaris. The sequence goes on from NC_142272.1 coordinate 796,262, forward strand.
TTGATTTTAGGGTCCCCCCCTCACTGCCCTGGGGTTTAGATTTGGGGGGACCCCTGTTATTTTTGGGGTCCCCCCGTTATTTATAGGGGAGATTTGGGGTCCCCCCATTACCTGTGGTGATGATTTTTGGGGTCCCCACCCCCGCGGGGATTTTTGGGGTGTCTGGGAGGGGGGGGAGGGTTGGAACTGCCTTAATTTTAACGACATTTTAAAACGAAATTTTAACCGATTTTGGTTTTATTTGCCCGTTTTGCAACAATAAAGCTGCTGCCTGTGCACTGACCCCTCCCGAGTCTCCGTGGGCCCCCCAAATTTATCCTGGGACCCCCAAAGCCCTCCTGGACCCCCCAAATTTATCCTGGGACCCCCAAAGCCCTCCTGGACCCCCCCCGAAAATCTCTCCTGGACCCCTGGACTCCCCCAAATCCCTCTGGGACCCCCAAATGTCTCCTGGACCCCCCCCAAAATCTCTCCAGGACCTCCCAAATCCCTCCAGACCCCCCCAAATTTCTCCTGAACCCTCAAATCTTTCCTGGACCCCCCCCCCCAACAAATCCATCCAGGACCCCCCCAAATTTCTCCCGGACCGCACCAAATCCCTTTAGGGCCCCCAAAATTGCTCCTGGACCCCTCCCCCAGATTCATTCTGAACCCCCCCCAAACCCTTCTGGACCCCCCAGATTTATTCTGGACCCCCCAAATCCCTCTGGACCCCCCCCCCTTTTTCCTTCGGGGGGGCACCAGAACCCCCTAATCCGCCAGGGGGCGCTGTGTCAGGCGGGGCTGGGTCCTCCAGGCCGCCAGGGGGCGCTGTGTCACGGGAGGCGGGGCTCGCTCCTCCAATCCGCCAGGGGGCGCTGTGTCAGGGAGGCGGGGCTGGGTCCTCCAGGCCGCCAGGGGGCGCTGTGTCACGGGAGGCGGGGCTCGCTCCTCCAATCCGCCAGGGGGCGCTGTGTCAGGGAGGCGGGGCTCGGTCCTCCAGGCCGCCAGGGGTCGCTGTGGCGGCGGGCGCGGCCCCGGCTGAGGGCGGGCGGCTCAAGATGGCGCAGACCGTTAGCGTGGGGGAGCTGGGGCTGCAACAGCTGGAGATGCTCAAGGGGCAGCTCGAGCAGGTCCGGGGGGCTCGGGGGAACCTGGTCTGGGGGTCGGGAGGAGCGAGGGGTCCCGGGGGTCCCTGCGGGAGGAGTGTGGCTGGAGCTGGGGCGGGGGCTGGGAGGGGCCTGGGGAGGGTCCTGAGGGGATCCCGGGGGTTTGGGGGTCTGGGGGTCCTGGCTGGAGCAGGGCCGGGGGGGGCTGGGAGGGTCCTGAGGGGATCCCGGGGGCCTGGGGGGGTCCTGAGGGAATCCCGAGGGTTTGGGGGGTCCTGGGGGTCGTGGCTGGAGCGGGGCCGGGGGGCCTGGAGGAGCTTGGGGAGGGTCCTGAGGGGATCCCGGGGGTCTGGGGGTCCTGGTTGGGGCAGGGCTGGGGAGGGGATCCCGGGAGTTTGGGGGTCCTGGAGGTTGGGGGGGGGGTCAGGGCTGGGGGGGGCTAGGAGGGGATCCTGGGGGTCCTGAGGGGATCCCGATGGTTTGGGGGGTCTGGGGGTCCTGGCTGCAGCAGGGCCGGGGGGGGCCTGGAGGAGTTTGGGGAGGGGTCTCAGGGAATCCTGAGGGTCTGGGGGTCTGGGAGGGGCCTGGGACCCCCCCAATTTCGGTTACACCCCCCCAAAAAAAACCCATTGCTTCCTCCTCATCCCTTTGGAGCCATTGCCAGCCCTGGGAGTCGCCACCTTTGGACCTCCCCCCCCAAAAAAATCCCAAATCTCAATCCTGGGGGTCTCCCCCCAAACCCCGGGACCCCCCAAATTCCCCCGCAGGAGGTGGAGTTCCTGTCCTCGTCGCTGGCCCAGCTCAAGATGGTGCAATCCAAATTCGTGGAGTCCAAGGAGTGCCTGAACGTGCTGCACAAGGGCAACGAGGGTGAGGGGCCCCCAAAAAACCCCAGAGCCTCAGGGAGGGGTCCCCAAAAATCCCTAAATCGTCAGGGAGGGGTCCCCAAAAACCCCAGAGCCTCAGGGAGGGGTCCCCAAAAATCCTAAATCGTCAGGGAGGGGTCCCCAAAAACCCCAAAGCCTCAGGGAGGGGTCACTAAAAATCCCCAAATCCTCAGGGAGGGGGCCCCAAAAACCCCAAATCCTCAGGGAGGGGTCACCAAAAATCCCCAAATCTTGATCCGGGCCTTCAAAATCTGGGGGGGAGTCCCCACGTTCTGATGGGGAGCTGCAAATGCTGTGGGATGTCCATGAGTTCTGGGGGGTCCCAAATCCTCAGGGGAGTTCCCCAAAATCCACGGGGTTCTCAAATCTTGATGTGGGAGGGGTCCTGAATTATTGGGGGGATTCAAAAGCTGGGAGGGTCCCCAAATCTTGATGGGAGCCCTGAATCCTGGGGTGGGGGGGAGGTAAATTCTGAGGGGGGTCCCCAAACCCAAAGGGGATCCAATTCCTTGATTGAGGGGGGTCCCCAAACCCAGAGGTGGTTCCCAAATCCTGATGGGAGTCCCCAGACCCAGCGAGACCCTGGAGGGATTTTGGGGGGTCCTGGGCTCTCCTGACCCCCCCTTTCCACAGGAAGGATTCTCCTGGTGCCCCTCACCAGCTCTGTATCCTTTTCCTGCTCCTGCAATTCCCCCAAAATCCCCCCTGGGGGGGGTCTGAGCCCCCCCCAGCCCCCGTGACCCCCATTTTCCATGACCCCCAGATGTTCATGCCCCCCCCAGATGTGTCCCCCCGTTTTCCATGACCCCCCCAGCTGTGTCCCCCCGTTTTCCATGACCCCCCCAGATGTACGTGCCTGGCAAGCTCCAGGACACCCGCACGGTCCTGGTGGACGTTGGCACCGGTTACTACGTGGAGAAGGTGGGGAGGGGGCTGGGGGGGCTTTGGGGGGGTTTGGGACCCCCATTTCCACCTTTCCCACCCCATTTCCCACCCTTTTCCCCCAGTTCTTCCCTCCTCTCGCCCCCTTTCCCATCCTGGTTTTCCCCATTTCCTCATTTTCCCCCCCTCAATCCCCCCATTCCCACTCCTTTTCCCCCATTTCCTCCCCATTTTCCCTCCTTTTCACCCAATTTTCCCCATTTCACCCTTTTTTTCCCATTTCCTTCCCCTTTTCCCCCATTCCCCTGTTTTTTCCCCATTTTGCCCCCATTTCCCCATTCCCATCCTGTTTCCCCTGTTTTTCCCCATTTCTCTCTGTTTTCCCCCAATTTCCCATCCTGTTTCTCCCAATTTTGCTCCCATTCCCACCCCATTTTCCCCAATTTCCCATCCTGGTTCTCCCAAATTCCCCATTTTTCCCATTTCCCCAATTTTCCCAATTCCCTATTTTCCCCAATTTCCACAATTTCCCATTTTCCCCATTTCCCCAATTGCTCATTTTTCCCATTTCCCCATTTTGCCATTTTCCCAATTCTCCAGTTCCCCATTTCCCCAATTCCCCATTTCCCCAATTGCCCAATTCCCCAATTTTCCCATTTTTCCCAATTTCCCAATTTTCCCATTTCCCTAATCCCCCAGTTTCCCCAATTTTCCCATTTCCCCAATTGCCCAATTCCCCAATTTTCCCATTTCCCCAATTTCCCAATTTTCTCATTTCCCTAATTCCCCAGTTTTCCCAATGTTCCCATTTCCAATTCCCCAATTTTCTCATTTTCCTAGTTTCCCAATTCCCCAGTTTTCCCAGTTTCCAATGTTCCCATTTTTCCCATTTCCCCATTTCCCATTTTCCCATTTCCCAATTTTCCCATTTCCCCATTTTTCCCAGTTTTCTCATTTCCCTGCTGTCTCCATTCCCAGTCCGCCGACGATGCCCGCGCCTTTTTCAAGCGCAAAATCGAATTCCTGACGCGGCAAATGGAGAAAATCCAACCGGCCCTGCAGGAGAAGCACGCCATGAAACAGGGTGGGTACCCCCAGAGGGGCCTGGGACCCCCTGGGACCCCAAAAAAAACCCCTGAGATCCCCCCAAAAACCCCCTGGGACCCCCAAAAAAACCCCTGAGATCCCCCCAAAAACCCCTGAGTCCCCAAAAAAACCCCTGAGATCCCCCCAAAAACGCCCTGGCACCCCCAAAAAACCCCTGGGACCCCAAAAACCCCCTGGCATCCCCCAAAAAACCCTGAGCCCCCAAACACCCCCTGGGACCCCTTCCAAAGCCCCTGAGCCCCTCCTGACACCTCCCGAGCCCCCCCAAAAACCCCTGAGCCCACCCCAAAACATCCCTTGACACCCCCAAACACCCCCCAAGCCCCCGCAAAAACCCCGAGTCCCTCCTGACGCCCCAAACACCCCCTGAGCCCCCCCAAAAAATCCCTGAACCCACCCTGAAACACCCCTTGACACCCCCAAACACACCCTGAGCCCCCAAAAAACTCCCTGGGACCCCCCCCAAACATCCCCTGAGTCCCTCCTGCCCCCCCAAAACCCCCTGACCACCCCCAAACACCCCGACCCCATTTCCCCCCCCCAACCTGCCCCTGATTTTGGGGTCTCCCTTTCCCCCCCTCCTCCCTGGTTTTGGGGTCTCCCTTTCCCCCCCTCCTCCCCGGTTTTGGGGTCTCTCTTCCCCCCCCCTCCCCGGTTTCGGGGTCCCCCCGTTGTTGGGGTGTCCCTGACGTGCCTCCCCCCAGCCGTGCTGGAGATGATGGCGCAGAGGCTGCAGCAGCTGACGGCGGCTCAGGGGGGCCCGGGGGGGCCCAAGGCATAGCCCCCCTCCCCAAAATACCCTGCGGGGGGATTGGGCTGCAGCCCCCCTCCCCAAAATACCCTGCGGGGGGATTGGGCTGCAGCCCCCCTCCCCAAAATACCCTGCGGGGAATTGGGCTGCAGCCCCCTCCCCAAAATACCCTGCGGGGGGATTGGGCTGCAGCCCCCCTCCCCAAAATATCCTGCGGGGAATTGGGCTGCAGCCCCCTCCCCAAAATACCCTGCGGGGGGATTGGGCTGCAGCCCCCCTCCCCAAAATCCTACGGGGGGGGGATTTGGGGCTGCACCCCCCGTGCCCCCCTCCCCAAATCCCGACCCCCCACCCCCCTGTTTTGTACCAGTCCCTGGAATAAAAGAGAGACGGATCCGGGGGGCTCCGGGCGCTTTTGGGGGGTCTTGGGAGACCCCCGGGAAATGGGGAGCGGGGGAGGAGGTCCCTGGGTCTGGGGACATTTGGGGACAGGGCCCGGGGGGTCCCGGGGGTGTCCTGGGAGTGTCCGAGGGGTCCCGGAGGGTCCCAAGGATCGTGGCGGGGCTGAGCCCCCCCCCCAAAATCCGTCTGGAGCCCCCGCGGCTGCCGCGTCCTCCCGGCAGCGGCCACGAGGTGGCGACAGCGACACGGACGGGAGGGGACGGGATGGGGACAACGACAGGGACACGATGGGGACAGGAGGGGATGGGATGGGGACAAATGGGGACAGGGACACGATGGGGACAGGAGGGGATGGGGACGGGGACGGGGACAACGACAGGGATACGATGGGATGGGGACAGGGACAGGATGGGGACAGGGACATGAGGGGATGGGGCAGAGATGGGGACAGGGACAAGAATGGGATGGGGACAGGAATGGGGATGGAGATGAGGACGGTGACAAAGTGGGGCCAGGGGTGGTGACAAAGTGGGGCCAGGGCCGGGGGGTTCCTGTGTCCCACCAGGTTCGGGCAGGGGGGCTCTGCTGCCCCCCCCCAGTGTCCCCAGCGTGTCCCCACGGGGGTGGCAGTGTCCCTGCACAGCCGGGGGGTGTCTGTCGCTGTCACTGTCATTGTCACTGTCCCTGCTGACAGCCAGCACGGGCGGGGGGGGGAGGTGACAAGGCGTGACAGCGGGGGGTGACACAGGAGCTGCGCGGAGATCTCTGGCCAGCCTGGAGGTGTCACCACCCCCCTCGCTGGCTGTCCCCTGTGTCACCCCTGTGTCCACCTGTGCCACCCCTGTGTCCCCGTGGTGTCCCCTGTGTCACCCCTGTGTCCCCCCCCAGCAGAAGCAGAGCCGCGATCCAGCCCCAGCGCCTTTTATTGGGGACAGACTGGGACAAACTGGGACAGACTGGGACACCCCTGTGCCCCCCCCGGGGGTGCTGCCATGCGGGGGGGGGCGGGGCCGGGCCGGGGTCGCGGGGGGGGAGGGGCTGAAGCCGGAGAAGCTGCGGGATTTGGGGGGTCCCGGGGGTCACGGGGGGCTCAGTTGGGGTGGATGATGAAGGTGCTGGATTTTGGGGGGTCTCGGGGGGGTCTCGGGGGGTCAGTCGGGGTAGATGATGAAGCCAGAGAAAGTGCTGGATTTTGGGGGGGGTCCCGGGGGTCCCGGGCTCAGTCCGGGTAGATGATGAAGGTGCTGGATTTTGGGGGGTCCCGGGGGGTCTCAGGGGGTCTCGGGGGCTCAGTCCGGGTAGATGATGAAGCCGGAGAAGGTGCTGGATTTTGGGGGGGTCTCAGGGGGTCCCGGGGGGTCTCAGGGGGTCCCGGGGGGCTCAGTCCGGGTAGATGATGAAGGTGCTGGATTTTGGGGGGTCCCGGGGGGTCTCAGGGGGTCTCGGGGGCTCAGTCCGGGTAGATGATGAAGCCGGAGAAGGTGCTGGATTTTGGGGGGGTCTCAGGGGTCTCAGGGGGTCCCGGGGGGTCAGTCCGGGTAGATGATGAAGGTGCTGGATTTTGGGGGGGTCTCAGGGGTCTCAGGGGGTCCCGGGGGGTCAGTCCGGGTAGATGATGAAGGGTCTGGATTTTGGGGGGTCCCGGGGGGTCTCAGGGGGTCCCGGGGGGTCAGTCCGGGTAGATGATGAAGCCGGAGAAGGTGCTGTACTTGTTGGTGTTGCCCCCGTGCACTTTGCCCCCGTCCAGTTTGACGAACACCTCGTCCCCCACGTCCAGGTGCAGGATGACGCTGTTGCTCGCGTAGTCGTAATTCTGATCGGCGTCCTGCGCGATGGCGCTGGCCCGGACCTGGGGGACACGGCTGTCACCCCCTGCCACCCCCTGTCACCCCCCTGTCACACCCGAATGTCACCAGGAGCGGGGGGACACGGCTGTCACCCCCTGCCACCCCCTGCCACCCCCTGTCACCCCCTGTCACACCCCAATGTCACCAGGAACGGGGGGACACGACTGCCACCCCCCTGTCACCTCCCTGTCACCCCCCTGTCACCCCCTGCCACCCCCCTGTCACACCCTAATGCCACCAGGAATGGGGGGACACGGCTGTCACCCCCTGTCACCCCCTGTCACCCCCCTGTCACACCCGAATGTCACCAGGAACGGGGGTGACACCAGTGGGACCCTCCTGGCTGTCACCGCCCCCCCAGTTCCCATCCGCTCTCTCCTTTCCTGATCCCCCAATTCCAGTCCCCCCCCAAGGCTCCAGATCCCATTTCCCCCATCCAACCTCCCAAATTCCCATCCAATCCCCCCCAAATTCCAATCCCCCAAATTCCCATCCAATCCCCCCAATTCCCATCCAATCCCCCCCAAATTCCCATCCAATCCCCCCAAATTCCAACCTCCCAAATTCCCATCCAACCCCCCCCAAATTCCAACCTCCCAAATTCCCATCCAACCCCCCCCAAATTCCCATCCAATCCCCCCCAAATTCCCATCCCCCAAATTCCCATCTCCCAAATTCCAATCCAATCCCCCCATCCCTGATTTCCCCATCCCAAATCCCATTTCCCTCATCCAATCCTACCCTTAAATCCCCTCCAATCCCCCCAAATTCCCATCCCTCCCCGATTCCCATTCTTTCCCCCATTCCCTGATTTCCCAAATCCCATTTTTCCCCCATCCCATCCCCCCCAATTCCCATTTTTCCCCCATCCCTGTTCCCGGGGGGGGGGTCCTGGGGGGGTCACTCGCTGCTGGCCACGAGCCCGGGACCCCCCCCGGGGACCCCCCCCCCCCGGGATCAATCCTGGTTTGTTTTCCTGGATTTTCCCGGAATAAATGGATGGGAAAAGTCCGGGATGAGCGAACAAAGGGAGCGGGAGGGGCAGAGCCCCCCCGGGAATCTGGGATGGGGGAAAAGGTGGGAATTCGGGGTGGGATTGGATGGGAATTTGGAGGAAAAATATGGGAATTTGAGGGGGAAATGGGGAATCTGGGATGGAGAAAAGGATGGGAATTTGGGGAGGGATTGGATGGGGGAAATGGGATTTGGGGATGGGGAATCAGGGATGGGGGAAAGGATGGGATTTGGGGAGGGAAAGGATGGGAATTTGAGAGAGAATTGGATGAGGAAAATGGGATGTAGGGACTGGGAAGGAACAGAACTGGGAACGGGGAATCAGGAATGGGGAAAATGATGGGAATGTGGGGAGGGATTGGATGGGGGAAATGGGATGTGGGGACTGGGCAGGGTGGAGGAACTGGGAATGGGAAATCAGGGATGAGGGGGAGGAGGGTGGGAATTGGGATGAGGAAAATGGAATGTGGGGATTTGGGATGGAGCAGGGAATCAGGGATTGGGGAAGCAGGATGGGAACTGGAGGGGATTGGATGGAGAAAATGGGAATGGGGCCGCTGGGGTGGATGAATCAGGGATGGAGGGGATTGGGAGGGGGGAAATGGGATGTGGGAAAACTGGGAATGGGAAATCAGGGATTGGGGGGGAGGATGGGATGGGGAAAATGGGACTGGGGAGGAACTGGGGATGGGGAATGAGGGATTGGGGGAAGCAGGATGGAAATCTGGGGGGGGGGGGAATTTGGGATGGAGCAGAGCTGAGGATGGAAAATCACGAACGGATGGAACCCGGATGAGAACCTGAAATTCCCCAAACCAAACCAGCAAAACCGAGCTGGGCCAAAACAACAACCCCGAGGCCGCTGAAAACCGGGAATGAAAACAAGGGGGGGGAACCGGGAATGAAATCCGGCGGGTGAAAACCAGGAATGAAAACCGGGGGGTGAAAATCGGGAATGAAAATGGGGGCTGAAAATTGGGGGTAAAAACCGAGGGTGAGATCCGGGAATGAAAACGGGGGCTGAAAACTGAGGGGGAAATCCGGGAAGGAAAACCAGGGGGTGAAAATCGGGGAGGTGAAACCTGGGGATGAAATCCGAGGATGAGACCCAGGGAGTGAAAACCGAGGGGGTAAAAACCGAGGCTGAAATCCGAGGGGTGAAAACCGGGAAATGAAACCTGGAGCTGAAACGCAGGGGTGAGATCCAGGGGGTGAAATCCAGGGGTGAGATCCGGGCTGGGGTCTCGGGGGGATCCTCGGGGGGGGTCCCCGGGGGTCTCGGGGGGTCCCCGTTCGTTACCTGCCCGTTCTTCATGAGGTCGGCCCACATGCTGGTGCCGTCCCCGCCGCGCATCAGGACGTGGTAGGTGAAGAAGTAAATGCCGGGCAGGGGACAGGTGAATTTGCCACTCGAGGGCTCGTAGTAGTTGCCCACGTTGGTCACGACGTCGTCGAAGCGCAGAACCTCGTAACCCTCGTGCGGCTTCCTCAGCCCGGCGTAAAAAGCGATTTTGGGGCTGTAGAAGGACGGGATGTACCCGCCCGGCCCCGGCCCCGGTGGTCCCGGTGGCCCCGGCCGGCCCGGTTCTCCCGGTGGTCCCCGCGGGCCCGGTGGTCCCGGTGGCCCCCGGAGGCCGGAGCGGCCCTTGCGGCCGGGCTCGCCCTTGGCTCCGGGCAGGAAGGGCGGTGGCGAGGCGGGGGCCAGCTCGGGGTAGGGGTCGCAGACCATGCGGCAGCTGCCCAGCATCTCGTAGTGCGCGGCCGCCTTGGAGCCGTGCACCAGCAGCGGGATGGCCACCAGCAGCACCAGCAGCATGGCCACGCCGATGGCCACGCCGGCCACTCGCTTCCTGCGGCTCAGCCGCGACGCGGCCAGCGCCAGCAGGTCCTCGTCACCCTTGGGAGCGATGGTGGCGAGCGGCGGGGACGGCCGGGCCTGAGGCTGGAGCCCCGGAGGGGACGGGGAGGGGACAGGGATGGGGACAGGGATGGGGATGGGAACGGGGACAGGGACAGGGATGGGGACGGGGATGTGGCTGCTGGTGGCGTTGGGAGAGGAGGGAATGGCAGTGGGGATGGGATTGGGATGGGGACAGAGCGGGGATGGGGCTGGAGTTGGTGGGGACGGGGATGGGGACAGGAATGGGACGGGGATGGGAGCAGGGACAGGGATGGGAGCAGGGACAGGGACAGGGATGGGAGCAGGGACAGGGATGGGAGCAGGGACAGGGATGGAGCAGGGACAGGGATGGGAGCAGCGGCTGCAGCTGCGGGTGGAGCCGGGGGTGAAACCCAGAGAGGGGATGGGGCCGAGGATGGGATCGGGAGCGGGGATGGGGCCGGGAGTGGGGCCGGGAGTGGGGCTGAGGCTGGAGGAGAAGCTGCGGGTGGAGCCGGGGATGGGACCCACAGCAGAGACGGGACCGGGAATGGGATCGGGACCGGGAATGGGATCGGGAATGGGACCAGGGACCGGGAATGGGATCGGGAATGGAACCAAGAGCCGGGAATGGGATCGGGAGTCGCGAGTGGGATCGGGAATGGGGCCGGAGCCGCGGGCGGGGCCGGCGGTGGCACCGGGAGCGGGGCTGGGGCTGTGGCCGGGGCCGGGGCCGGAGCCGCGGGCGGAGCCGGGACCGGCGCTGGCGGAGGGGACGGAACCGGAGCCGATGGTGCTGAAGGGACCGAAGGCGGTACCGGGAGCGGAGCCGGGAGCGGAGCCGGACACGGAGTCAGAGCGGAGCTCCTGCAGCAGCCAGGACCGGAGCCGGGGTGGGAGCTGGTGATGTAACCGGAGCCGGGATGGAGCCGCCACCGGAATCGGGATAGAACCGGGACCGGAGCCGCGAGGGAACCGGGATGGAACCGGGATGGAACCGCGAGCGGAGCCGGGATGGAGCCACGAAGGAACCGGGATGGAGCCGGGGAGGATCCGCGACCGAAGCCGGGATGGAGCCGGGGAGGAACCGGGATGGAACAACCGGGATGGAACAACCGGGATGAAAACGCGAGGGAACCGAGGAGGATCCGCGATGGCCCCGCCACGACGCGCGGGGCAACTTCTCCCCAAGTTCCCCGTGAGCGACACGCGGGGAGCGGCACCCCCGGGATTGTCCCCCCGGGATTGTCCCCCCGGGATTGTCCCCGCGCTGTCCCCGCTGCGTCCCGCGGGGTCGGAACCGGGCGGGGAATCTCCGGGACCCCCCCCGGGACCCCCCAGATTTGGGGGGACCCCCCCCTTGGCCAGGCCGGACCCCCCTCCCCACCCCCCCGGTACCTGCGGCCGGTGCCGCCGCCGCGCCCGCAGCGAGCCCCGCTCCGCCCGCTCGCCCGACGGCCCCGGGCACGGCGGGGGCGGGGAGGGGCCGGCGGCGGGGGGGGAGGGGAGGGGGGGGTGGGGGGGTGCGGGGATTGAGGGGTGCAGGGGACCCCAAAATGGGGGGGGGGGGGGACACATCAGGTCCCTTCCCAGCGCCATCCTGGGGGCTCCCCCCCCCCCCCCCGCCCGGTGCTGGGGGTCCCACGCGGAGTGGGGGGGGGATGGGGGGGGGGGGGGGCTGGGCGTGGGTCCGTGACTCCTGTCCCCGGTTCCTGTCCCCGGTTCCTGTCCCCGGTTCCTGTCCCCCGTTCCTGTCCCCGGTTCGGGTCCGAGTGGGCCCATGGGGTGCGAGGCTGGGGGTCGGCACGGCTCCCATGCAGGTGTGTACAGATGTGTGTACAGGTGTGTTTGTGTACAGATGTGTGTACAGGTGTGCGTACAGATGTGCATACAGATGTGTGTACAGGTGTGTGTGCAGGGCCCGCGCAGGTGTGTGTGAGTTTGAGTGTGTTCTGTGAGCTCTGTGTGCTCTGTGTGTGCTCTGTGTGTGCTCTGTGTGTGCTCTGTGTGTGCTCTGTGTGTGCTCTGTGTGTGCTGTGTGTGCTCTGTGTGTGCTCTGTGTGCTGTGTGTGCTCTGTGTGCTCTGTGTGCACTCTGTGTGCTCTGTGTGCACTCTGTGTGTTCTGTGTGTGCTCTGTGTGCACTCTGTGTGCTCCGTGTGTGTTCATGCTCAGTCCATGACTGTGAGCTCTGTGTGTGCATCCCATGACTGAGTGTGAGCTGTGAGTGCATCCCGTGTGTGTGAGCTGTGTGTGAGCTGTGTGTGTGTGCATGGTTTCCATGTGAGTGTGAGCTCTGTGAGTGTGAGCTGTGTGTGTTCATCCTGAGTGTGAGCTGTGTGTGTTCACCCTGAGTGTGAGCTGGGTGTGTTCACCCTGAGTGTGAGCTGGGTGTGTTCACCCTGAGTGTGAGCTGGGTGTATCCTGTGTGTGTATCCATGTGACGGCTTTGTGTGAGCTGGGTGGAATTCTGTGTGTAATCCCCTGTGTGTTCACCCTGTGTGTGTGAGCTGTGTGTGATCATGTTCACTCAGTTCATGTGTGTGTGTAAATTGTGTGTGTGAATTGTGTTCATCCTGTGAGTGTGAGCTCTGTGTAATTCTGTGAGCTGTGCGTGTGTAAATTCCGAGTGTGTAATCCTGTGTGACTGTGAGCTCCGTGTGTAAATTCTGGGTGTGAAAATTCTGTGTGGGTGTAAATTGTGTGTAAATTGTTGTGTGTGACTGTGTGTAATCCTGCGTGTGTGTGTGTATACCGTGAGTGTCATTCTGAGTGTGTAAATTGTGTGTAAATCGTGTGTAAAAATTCTGAGTGTGTCCATCCTGTGTGACTGTGAGCTCTGTGTGTAAATTCTGGGTGTAAATCGTGTGTAAACGGTGTGTAAATGGTGTGTAAACGGTGTGTAACCCCGTGTCAGCTCTGTTCACGTCTGCATCCTGTGTGTGCATCCCACGTGCTCATTTCGGCTGCATTTCCTGCATTTCCTGCATTTCCCCCTGCATTTCCTGCCTTTCCTGCCCTCCCCGTGCAGCCACCTGCGGATTTTTGTGCCATTTCTGCGTTTCCCGCCTGGATTTTAGGAATTTTCTCGATTTCCTCTATTTTCCATGTATGGAATTTTCTGTATTTTAATGCCTTTTCTCTATTTTCCCTGAAGTTTAAATCAATTTTCTCTATTTTCCTTGGATTTTAAATGAATTTTCTCTATTTCTCTTGCATTTTAAACACATTTTCTCTATTTTCCCTGGATTTTAAATGAATTTTCTCTATTTTCCTTAGATTTCAAACACATTTTCTCTATTTTCCCAGTGCTTTTATGCATTTTCTATTTTCCTTCTACTTTTAATGAATTTTCTGCCTTCTCCACGTGCTTTTCGTGCCTTTTTCTATTTTTTTTTTTCCCTGTGCTTTCCATGCATTTCCTGTATTTCCCACGTGGTTTTAATGCATTTTCTCCATTTCCCGCCTGTTTTATGCATTTCCTGCATTGCCCGTGTATTCCCAAATGCATTTTTTTTGCTTTTTCCCACGCGTTTTAAATTCATTTTCTCCATTTCCCGCCCGCTTTTTCGCCTTTTAATGCATTTTATGCATTTCCGGTGCATTTTAAATTGCATTTTTTTCTATTCCCCACGCGGTTTTTTATGAATTTTCTCCATTTCCCACCTGTTTCGTGCATTCCACGCCTATTCTGTGTAATTTAAAATGATTTTTTTTTATTCCCCACGCGTTTTTTAATGCGTTCCACGCCCATTCTGTGCATTCTAAAATGCATTTTTTTTTTCTCTTTCCCGCGCGTTTTTTAGGAATTTTCTCCGTTTCTCTCCCGTTCCACGCATTCCACGCCTATTGTGTTCATTCTAAAATTCATTTTTTTTTCCTATTCCCCACGCGTTTTTTCAGGAATTTTCTCCATTTCCCTCCCCGTTCCATGCGCTCCACTCCTATTCCGTGCCTTTTAAAATTCATTTTTTTTTTTTTTTTTCCTATTCCCCACGCGGTTTTTTTATGCATTCCATCCATACCCCGTGCCTTTTAAAATTCATTTTTTTTTTCCTATTCCCCACTCGTTTTTTGTTTTTTTTCCCACCTTTTTTTTGTTGGTTTTTTTTTGTTGTTTTTTTTTTTTTTTTTTTCCCGTGCAGGTTTTCCCGCATTCCATCCCTTTTGTTCATTTTTTTTTTAATTTTTTTTTTAATTTTAATTTTTTTTTTTTTTGTCCCCCCCCGCCGCTCCCTCGAGGACAATCCATCGCGACAATTCCCGGGGCCGCGGGGGTGGCCGCGATCCATCACGGGCTCCCGAATTTTTACGGGGCGGGATCGATGCGGCCGCAGCACAAAAATCCTCCCCGGGGAGGCGACAGCGGCGACAACGCCACCCCCAGAGCCGCGACACCGCCGGCCCCGCGCCCGCCCCGGCCTTAATGAGAGAATTAATTAGCGCCGAGATTGGGGGGGGGGAGCCCTAATGAGCGGGGATGGAGGGGGGGGGGATGGGGGGGGTCAGGGTACCCCGGGTGTGTCGCTGTCCCCGCGGGGGTGGCGGGGGTGGCATCGGGGTTTGGGGGGGTTGGGGACAGTTTTGGGGGTCCTTCATTTGGTGGCAACGGGGTTTGGTGACAATTTTGGGGTCCTGTGTTGGTGGCATCGGGGTTTGGGGGGGTTCGGTGACAATTTTGGGGTCCCTTTGTTGGTGGCATCGGGATCTGGGGGGGGTTGGTGACAATTTTGGGGTCCCTCATTTGGTGGCACTGGGTTTTGGCGGGGGGTTGGTGACAGATTTGGGGTCCCTCTGTTGGTGGCATCGGGGTTTGGTGACAGTTTTGGGGTCCTTAATTTGGTGGCACTGGGTTTTGGGGACGGTTTGGGGTCCCTTTGTTGGTGGCAGCAGATTTGGGGGGGGTTGGTGACAATTTTGGGGTCCCTCTGTTGGTGGCATCGGGGTTTGGTGACAGTTTTGGGGTCCTTAATTTGGTGGCACTGGGTTTTGGGGACGGTTTGGGGTCCCTTTGTTGGTAGCAGCAGATTTGGGGGGGATCGGTGACAATTTTGGGGTCCCTCATTTGGTGGCACTGGGTTCGGTGCCAGTTTTGGGGTCCCTTTGTTGGTGGCACTGGGTTTGGGGTGGGGGTTGGGGACAGTTTTGGGGTCCCTCTTTTGGTGTCCTTGGATTTGTTGGGGCTTTGGTGACAATTTTGGGGTCCTTTGGTTGGTGGCATCGGGGTTTGGGGGGGGGTTGGTGACAATTTTGGGGTCCCTCATTGCTAGCACTGGGTTCGGTGACAATTTTGGGGTCCCTCATTCGGTGTCATTGGATTTAGGGGGGGTTGGTGACAATTTTGGGGTCCCTTTGTTGGTGTCACCGGGGTTTTGGGGGGGTTCGGTGCCAGTTTTGGGGTCCCTCCGTCCCGTTTTTGGTGTCCCCAAATTGATGCCACCAGGCCTGGGGGAGGGGCGGGGTCTCTCCCATCCCTGCCTCAGTTTCCCCCCCCACCCCCCACCCACCCAGGACCCCCCGGGGGGGATTTGGGGACAGGCGACATTGGTGTCCCCCCCCCCAGGAGCCATGGGGGGATTTGGGGACAGGCGACATTGGTGTCCCCCCCCCAGGTGACAGCCGGGCCCAGCCCATGAATAAAACATCGGCCACGTCCCCCCCGTGTCCCCCCCGTGTCCCCCCCCCCGTGTCCCCCCCCCGTGTTCCCCCCGTGTCCCCCCCCGTGTCCCCCCCCGTGTCCCCCCCCCCCCGCGGTGACAACGCCACCCCCTCGCTCCGCAGCTGCTGCCACCCAGGGGGCCGGGGGACAGCGGGGGGGGGGGGGGACACGGACGTGACAAATCCGGGGGTGACAGCTCGGACAGGGGGGGGACAATGGGGGGGGGGACAATGGGGGGGACACTGGGTGACAAATCCGGGGGGGGACACGGGGGGACAATGGGGGGGACACGGGGGTGACAAATGGGGGGGGACACCGGGGGGGACAATGAGGGGGGGACAATGGGGGGGACACTGGGTGACAAATCCGGGGGGGGACACGGGGGGACATTGGGGGGGACAAGGGGAGGGTGACAATGGGGGGTGACAATGGGGGGGTGACAGATTGGGGGGGGGGGGACATTGGGGGTGACAAATCCGGGGGGGGGAGGGGACGAGTGACAAGTGAGGGGACACCGGGGGGGGGACAATGAGGGGGGGGGGGAAGGGACAATTTGTGATTAATTATTGGGGATTTTTTATTTGGGGATTAATTATTTGGGGATGAATTATTTGGGATTTTTTATTTGGGGATTCATTATTTGGGGATTAATTATTTGGGGATTAATTATTTGGGGATTCTTTATTGGGGATTAATTATTTGGGATTTTTTATTTGGGGATTAATTATTGGGGATTAATTATTTGGGATTCATTATTGGCGATTAATTATTGGAGATTATTGGGGATTCTTTATTTGAGATTCTTTATTTGGGATTAATTATTTGAGATTAATTATTTGAGATTAATTATTGGGGAATTCTTTACTTGGGATTCTTTATTTGGGGATTAATTATCCGTGATTCATTATTTGGGATTAATTATTTAGTATTCATTATTTGGGATCCATTATTTGGGATCCATTCTTTGAGATCCATTCTTTGGGATTTGTTATTCACGATTCATTATTCGCGATTCATTATTTAAGATTCATTATTCGCGATTCATTAATTAAGATTAATTATTCGCGATTCATTATTTTGGGATCCATTATTTGGGATTCAGGATGTTTGGGTCCCGCGGGGGAATTTATTCATTTATTTTATTTTTTTAGGATTTATTTTTCTTTTTTCTTTTTTCTTTAAGAATTTATTTTTCTCTTTTTTTTATCTATATATTTTTAAGGATTTCTTTTTCTTTTTCTTTCTTTTTTTTTTTTAGGATTTATTTTTCTTTTTCTTCTTTTTTTTTTCTAATTTTTTTTAGGATTTATTTTTCTTTTTCGGATTTCTTTTTCTTATTTTTTTTTTTTTCCCCGGATTTCTTTTCCTTTTCTGATTTCTTTCCCTTTTCGGATTTATTTATTTTCCTTTTCGGATTTATTTATTTTTCCTTTTCGGATTTATTTTCCTTTTCCGCGCGGCGCTCAGGGCCGGGAGATGGATGGGGCTGAAATTTGGGATTCATTCTCTGGGATTTGGGGGCTCGGGGGTCCCGGGGGGGAATTTAGGATTTAGGATTTAGGATTTAGGATTTAGGATTTAGGATTTATTCCAGGACAGGGATCCGCTCCCGGGGGGTGGGGATCGCATCTCGGCCAGCTTTTAGTGGGGATTCATTAATTATCGGGATTAATTAGCGGGGAGTTTTTATTCGGGATTCATTATTGGGGATTTTTTATTTGGGATTTTTTTATTCGGGATTAATTATTCGGGATTAATTATTCGGGATTCATTATTGGGGATTTTTTAATTCAGGATTAATTATTCGGGATTTTTTTATTCGGGATTTTTTATTGGGGATTAATTATTCAGGATGAATTATTCGGGATTTTTTAATTCAGGATTCATTATCTGGGATTAATTATTAGGGATTCATTATTCGGGATTTTCTATTCGGGATTCGGGAAGCCCAATTAGCGCGGGGGGAGGGGTCTTTTATATTTTATTTTATTTTATTTTATTTTATTTTATTTTATTTTATTTTATTTTATTTTATTTTATATAAATTTTTTTTTTTAATTTTTTTTTTTTTAAGGATTTCCGCCCCCACCCCCGCGATCAGGACCGGGTTGAAATCCCGATTATTTGGGATTTTTTTTTTATTTGGGATTTTTTTATTTGGGATTTTTTTATTTGGGATTAATTACCTGGGATCCATTATTTGAGAATTTTTTTATTTGGGATTCTTTATTTAGGATTCATTATTTAGGATTAATTATTTGGGATCCATTATTTAAGATTAATTATTTGTGATTTTTTTATTTGGGATTCTTTATTTAGGATTCATTATTTAGGATTCATTATTTGGGATCCATTATTTAAGATTAATTATTTGTGATTTTTTTATTTGGGATTCTTTATTTAGGATTCATTATTTAGGATTCATTATTTGGGATCCATTATTTAAGATTAATTATTTGTCATTTTTTTATTTGTGATTCTTTATTTAGGATTAATTATTTGGGACCCATTATTCAGGATTAATTATTTAGGATTAATTATTTGGGATTTGGGATTTTGGGATTCAGGGAATGTCGGGAGCTCCGATCAGGGGGGAGGGGCTCTCCCGAGGGGGAATTTAGGATTTATTTCCCCCCCGCGGTCACGACAGGGTTAAACCCCGTTTATTCGGGATTTATTCGGGATTTATTATTCAGGATCGCTTCTTTGGGATTCATCCTTTATTTACGACTCGTGATTTATTTGGATTCACGATTTATTTGGGATTCATGATTTATTCCTCATTATTTATTTGGGATTAATGATTTATTTGGGATTCATGATTTATTCCTCATTATTTATTTGGGATTCATGATTTATTTGGGATTCGTTCTTTAGGATTTGGGATCGGTTATTTGGGATTAATGATTTATTTGGGATTCATTCTTTTATTTGGGATTCATGATTTATTTGGGATTAATTGTTTATTACTCATTATTTATTTGGGATTAATGAGTTATTTGGGATTAATGATTTATTTGAGATCCAGGATTTCTTTGGGATTCGTTCTTTGGGGTTCGGGATCGGATTTTGGGATTTGGGATCGGATTTTGGGGGCTCGGAATGGGATTTTTTTGGGGTTCAGGGTCGGATTTGGGGGTTCAGGGTCGGATTTTTGGGGTTCAGGGTCGGATTTTGGGATTTGGGATCGGATTTTGGGGGTTCAGGATGGGATTTTTGGGGTTCGGGATGAGTTTTTTGAGGTTCAGGTTTGGTTTTTTAGGGTTCGTGATTGGTTTTTCGGAGCCCGAGATCGTTTTTTTGGGGGTTCAGGATCGAGTTTTGGGGTCCAGGATCGAGTTTTGGGGTTCGAGATCGGTTTTTTGGGATTTGGGATCGGTTTTTGGGGAGGTTCGCGATCTTTTTTTGGGGTTCGGGATGGATTTGGGATCGGTTTTTGGGGTTCAGGATCATTTTTTTGCCCAGGTGTGTAAATGCACAGGTGAGACCCCCGTGTCCTCAGAGCTCCATTTTTGGGGGTCCAGCCCCATTTTTCGGGGGGTCCATCCCCATTTTGAGACCCCCCCCAGCCCCATTTTTTGGGATCCCCATCCCCGTTTTTGGGGGCTCTCTCCCCATTTTTGGGCCCCCCAGCCCCATTTTTGAGCCCCCTATCCCCATTTTTTGGGGTTTCATCCCCATTTTTTGGGATCCCCATCCCCATTTTGGGGCTCCATCCCCATTTTTTGGGTCCCCCAGCCCCATTTTTTGGGACCCCCATCCCCATTTTTTGGGCCCCCCATCCCCATTTTTGGGTCCCCCCCAGCCCCATTTTCCAATTCCCAGGAAAATCCTCCCCAAATCCCCTCCCCTCCCCCCCCGGATTCCACCCCAAAATCGGCGCTGGGGGGGAGGGGGAGGGGCTGGGACCCCCCCCCAAAATTCCCCCGACCCCCCCCCCGGGCCGGGTGGGGGAGGGGAGAGCCCCGCCCCACCCCCCACCCCCCCCCCCGATCGATCCGAGGCAAATGTTGACATTTCCAAATCCCGGGAATTTTCATGGATCGATCGGGGGGGAGGGGAGGGGGGCGAGGGGGGGAGGGGAGGGGCTGGGGGGGGGTCTCAAAATGGGGCTGGGAGTCCCAAAAATAGGGATGGGGGGTCCCAAAATGGGGCTGGGGGTCCCAAAATGGGGCTGGGGGGCCCAAAAATGGGGATGGACCCCCCAGAAATGGGGATGGGGGTCGGGAGATGGATGGACCCCCCCCCCAAAAGGGGCCGGACCCCCCTCAAATGGGTCAGGACCCCCCTCAAATGGGTCAGGAACCCCCCCCAGATCCTCAGAGCCCCCCCAAAATGAGTCAGGACCCCCCTCAAATGGGTCAGGAACCCCCCCAGATCCTCAGAGCCCCCCCAAAATTAGTCAGGACCCCCCTTAAATGGGTCAGAGACCCCCCAGACCCTCAGAGCCCCTCCAGAATGGATCAGGACCCCCCCCAAAAATGAGTCAGCTCCCCCCCACAGACCCTCGGAGCCCCCCCAGAATGGGTCAGGGCCCCCCCAGAATGGGTCAGAGCCCCCCCAGAATGGGTCAGGGCCCCCCCAGAATGGCTCAGGGCCCCCCCCCGATGCTCGGAGCCCCCCCAGAATGGGTCAGGGCTCCCCCCCCGATGCTCGGAGCCCCCCCAGAATGGGTCAGGACCCCCCCAGAATAGGTCAGGACCCCCCCCCAATGGGTCAGAGCCCCCCCAGAATGGGTCAGAGCCCCCCCCCGATGCTCGGAGCCCCCCAGAATGGGTCAGGACCCCCCCCCGATGCTCGGAGCCCCCCCAGAATGATTCAGGACCCCCCCCGATGCTCGGAGCCCCCCCCCCGTGCCGGGCCGTGTCCGGGTGTCCCCCGTGCCCCCCCCAGGCCCCCCCGCCGTGCCGGGCCGGGGGCAGCGGAGCGTGCCGGGGGTCCCGGGGGAGGGGCTGCCAGACACGGCTGGGGGAGGGGCGGAGGGGGAGGGGAGGGGAGGGGAGGGGGAGGGGGGGCACCGACATCCACGGCGGGCACGGACTGGGGGGGCTCCGAAGGTCTGGGGGGGCTCCGAGGGTCTGGGGGGGGCTCCGAGGGTCTGGGGGGGCTCTGAATCATTTTGGGGGGGGGGTCCTGAATAATTTTGGAGGGTCCTGACACATTTTTGGGGGGGGTCCTGACCCATTTTTAGGGGCTACTGAGCCATTTTGGGGGGTCCTGACCCATTTGAGGGGGGTCCTGACTCATTTTTGGGGGGGTTCTGACCCATTTGAGGGAGGTCGTGACTCATTCTGGGGATCCTGACTCATTTTTGGGGGGGCTTTGAGGATCTGGGGGGGGTCCTGAATCATTTTTGGAGGGGTCCTGAATCATTTTGGGGGGTACTGAATCATTCTGGGGGGTCCTGACTCATTCTGGGGGGCTCCTGAATCATTTTGGGGGGTCCTGACTCATTTTAGGGGGGTTCTGACTCATTTCGGGGGGGTCCTGACTCATTCTGGGGGGCTCCTGAATCGTTTTGGGGGTCTCTGAGGATCTGGGGGGCTCCCGGCCCATTTTTTGGGGGGCACATCCATCCACGGGCAGGCCGAGACTTTGGAATGGGGGGGGGAACCTCAAAAAATGGGGGGATTGCACCCCAAAAATGGGGGGGGTTGGATCCCAAAACTGGGGTCATTGGACCCCAAAAATGGGGAATTTTGATCCTAAAAAATGGGGAATTTGATCCAAGAAATGGGGGGGGCGAGGTCCCAAATTGAGGGGGACGAACCCCAAAATCCAGGGGGCCCCTCCAGCAGCGTGGGGGGTTCCCATTGGTGGCTTCACCCCCAAAATCCTGGGGGACCCCAAAGTTCCCCCCACAAAACCCAGCCCAAAGACCCCCCCGGGAACCCCCCGGGGCGGCTCCGGGCTCGTTAATTATAGATAAGCCTTAATTGGCCTCTGGGTCCAGGAAAACACCGAGAGAAGGAGGGGGGGACCCCAAAAAATGGGGGGCACCCCAAAAATGAGGGGGGGGGCAAAGTGGGACTGGGGGAACTCGAACCCTCGACCTCCGGATCTCAGCGCCGCGCGTGCCTTCGGCCGTTCCCGGAGCGCGCTCGGGCGTTTCCGCCGCTCTCGGCAGTTTCCGTCCACGTTCGGCACCCGCCGCTCCACCCATAAAAGGCGTGGTTGACGAATACCGATATATGATTGGTTCTCTGCGATAAGTGGGCGTGGCTTGGCTGCCGAGCCGCTCTACCATTGGCTGGCAGCTCCCTCGCGCCCCCATCCCTCCTCTCTCTGAATGGCGGCGGGAGGAGGGGCGGGACAAACGGGGCTTTCCCGCGCTCTGATTGGTGAAGACGCTGAGGGTGCCGAGCTCTGATTGGCTAGAAGCTGAAATTCGCGTTCCGATTGGCTGGCGCTCTGTGAGGGCTCTACCGGGCCGCGGCCCCCGCCCGGAGCGTCTCGGGTGAGGCGGGGGGGGGGACCAGAGACCCCCCGGGACCCTCGGGACCCCCCGGAGCCCTCAGTGAGTGCGGGACCCCCGGGAGCCCCGGGAGGGTCGGGGGGCAGCGAAGGGAGCGAGGCCGGGAGGGCGGAGGGGATGGGGGTGGGGGAGAACGGCGGGGTCTCGTGAGGGGATGGGGGGGGCTGAGAGGCCTGAGGGGCCTTGGGGGGGTTTGGGGGGGTCTGAGGGGATTTGAGGGGGTCTGAGGAGTTTTGTGAGGGGATTTTGGGGGGCTGAGGGGATTTGTGAGGGGATTTTGGGGGGCTGAGGGGATTTGGGGGGTCTGAGGGGATTTAGGGGGGGTCTGAGGAGTTTTGTGAGGGGATTTGGGGGGGCTAAGGCGTTTTGTGAGGGGATTTGGGGGTTCTGAGGGGATTTAGGGGGGTCTGAGGAGTTTTGTGAGGAGATTTACGGGGTCTGAGGGGATTTAGGGGGGTCTGAGGAGGTTTGTGAGGGGATTTAGGGGGTTCTGAGGGGATTTAGGGGGGTCTGAGGATTTTTGTGAGGGGATTTGGCGAGCTGAGGGAATTTGGGGGGAGCTGGTGACCGTTTGGCCCCCCAAAAACTGAGGAGTTTTGTGAGGGGATTTGGAGGGGCTGAGAAGTTTTGTGAGGGGATTTTGGGGGGCTGAGGGGATTTGAGGGGGTCTGAGGGGTTTTGTGAGGGGATTTTGGGGGGGCTGAGGGGATTTAGGGGTGTCTGAGGAGTTTTGTGAGGGATTTTGGGGGTCTGAGTGGATTTTGTGGGGCTGAGGGGATTTAGGGGTGTCTGAGGGGTTTTGTGAGGGGATTTTGGGGGGCTGAGGGGATTTTGGGGGTGTCTGAGGGGTTTTGTGAGGGGATTCTGGGGTGTCTGAGGAGTTTTGTGAGGGGATTTTGGGGGGCTAAGGGGATTTTGGGGGTGTCTGAGGAGTTTTGTGAGGGGATTTAGGGGGTCTGAGGGGATTTAGGGGTGTCTGAGGAGTTTTGTGAGGGGATTTAGGGGTGTCTGAGGAGTTTTGTGAGGGGATTTGGGGGGGTCTCAGGGGTCTTTTGAGGTGTTCGAGGGGTTTAATGGGGGGGATCAGAGGGGATTTGGGAGCATTCGAGGACTTTTTGAGGGGTTTAGGGGGGCTCTGAGGGGCTTTTGGGGTCTCTGTGGGGGTTTTGGGCTCTTTTTGTGGGGTCTGAGGGATTTTGGGATCTCTGAGGGATTTTTTGGGGGGGAGTCTGAGGAGTTTTTGGGGTCTTTGTGGGGTTTTTTGTGGGCTCTGAGGGGTTTTGGGGTCTCCGAACATTTTTTGGGGTCTCTGAGGGGTTTTTTTGAGGGAGTCTGAGGAATTTTTGGGATCTCCTTGGGGTTTTTTGGGCTCTTTTTGTGGGGTTTGAGGGAATTTTGGGGTCTCTGAGGATTTTTTTTGGGGTCTCTGTGGGGTTTTTATGGATTTTGAGGGTTTTTTGTGGAGTTTGAGGGATTTTTTGGGGTTTTGTGAATCTCTGAGGGATTTTTTGGGGGACTTTGAGGAGCTTTTGGGGTCTTTTTGGGCGAGTCTGAAGAGTTTTTGGTGTCTGTGGGGTTTTGGGGTCACGGGGAGTTTTTTGTGGGATCTCTGAGGGGTTTTTTTGTGGGATCTGAGGGAATTTTGGGGTCTCTGAGGGGTATTTTGGATTCTCTGAGGGTTTTTTTTGGGGTCTTTGTGGGGTTTTTTGGGGTCTTTGAGGGTTTTTGGGGTCTCTGGATTTTTTTTTTTGTGGGGTCTGAGGGGTTTTGGGGGAATCTTGTGGAAATTTTGGGGGGGGGGGGGGGAGTTGAGCAGGAATTTTGGGTGGAAAAGGAGAAGAAATTCCGTGGGATGATCCAAAATCATCACGAATGGATTTTTCCCTTCCTTAATTCGTTATTTCTGATAATTAATGAGGTGAAATCCCCCTAAACCGCCAACAATTAATGAATTATTAATTAATAATTATTAATAATAATAATAATAATAATAATTCCCCCTCTGGAAAAGCTTTTCCACCTGTGGCTCCTTCCTGGGGGAGATTCCAGTGGAAAATTGGAAAAAAAAAATTTGGATTTTATCCATTGGGAAAAAGAGAAATTTGGGGGATTTTTGGGATTCTTTCCCTGTTTTTAGGAGAGGATTTTTTAGGGGATTTTTTGGGATATTTCCCCTGATTTTTAGGATCAGATCTTTGGGGATTTTTGGGATGATTTTTTTTGGTTTTTAGGATCAGATCTTTGGAATTTTGGGGATTTTTGGGGATTCTTTCCTGAATTTTAAGATCACATCTTTGGAATTTAGGATTTTTTTTGCCATTATTCCCCATTTTTTTCCCCCCCACACTTTCCCTGTAATTTAAATTTTTTTTTTTAATATTTTCCCTTTTTTCCCCAAATTCCTGGAGCCCCTCCAGGTGAAATTTTTTTTGCTTTTCCCACCAAATTTGGGCTCCCCCTCCCCCCCTCCCCTGGAGTAAAATTTGATTTTTTGGGGGGAATTTTCTGCCCCTCCCAAAATTTGATTTTTTGGGGGGAATTTTCTGCCCCTCCCCCTTTTTTTCCAGCCTGGAATTCCCAGGGAATTTTTGACCTTTCCAGGTGAATTCCATCCATTATTCATCAGCTCCAATTAAACAATTCCCTTTTCTTCCCTCCCAGCTCTCCTTTATTCCCATTTTTAGCCACTTTTTATTTTTTTATTCCCATTTTTATCCACTTTTAATTTTATTCCTATTTTTATCCACTTTTTTATTCCCATTTTTATCCATTTTTATTCCCATTTTATCCACTTTTTATTCACATTTTGATCCACTTTTTATTTTTTTTTTCCCATTTTTATTCACTTTTTATTTTTTTATTCCTATTTTATCCACTTTTTATTCTCATTTTAATCCACTTTTAATTTTTATTCCTATTTTTATCCACTTTTAATTCCTATTTTTATCCATTTTTATTCCCATTTTATCCACTGTTTAGTCTCATTTTTATCCACTTTTAATTCCCATTTTTATCCATTATTTTATTCCCATTTTTTCCACTTTTTATTCTCATTTTTTCCCCATTTTTATTTTTTATTTCCATTTTTTCCACTTTTTATTCCCATTTTTCCCACTGTTGATTTTTATTCCCATTTTTTATCCATTTTTATTCTCGTTTTTATCCATTTTTTAATTTTTATTCCTATTTTTATCCACTTTTAATTCCCATTTTTATCCACTTTTTATTCTCTTTTTTTCACTTTTTATTCTCATTTTTATCCACTTTTTATTTTACTCCCATTTTCCCCATTTTTACTTTTTATTCCCATTTTTTTCCCACTTTTAATTCCCATTTTTATCCATTTTTTATTCCTTTTTTTTCCACTTTTTATTCCCATTTTTTCCATTTTTTCCCCCACTTTTTATTTATATTTTTAATTTTTTTTAGGAAATATTTCAGGATTTTTTGAGGAATAAATATTTATTTTTTTAGGGATATTCCAGGGATTTTTTTTGGGATAAATATTCCAGAGGATTTTCAGGATATTAATTTAATTTTTTGGATATTCCAGGTTTTTTTTCCAGGATATTCCCAGGGATTTTAAAAATATTAATTTAATTTTGAGCTATTAATTTAATTTTGAGCTATTAATTTAATTTTAATAAATATTTCAGGGATTTTTTGGGGACATTCCAGAGGCTTTTTGGGATATTAATTTATTTTTTTATATTAATTTATTTTAGAATATTAATTTATATTTTGAATATTAATTTATTTAGAATATTAATTTATTTAGGAATATTAATTTATTTAGAAATATTAATTTAATTTTGAGATATTAATTTATTTAGAAATATTAATTTATTTTTAGGAATATTCCATCGATTTTTTTTTTAATATCGATTAATTTTGTGATTTTTTTTTTTTAATTTTAATTTATTTTCCTTCTATTTCTTTCTTTATTTTCCCTGAACAATTCCCTAATTAACAAACCCCAATTAACCCAAATTTTCTCTTAATTATTCTGATTTTTTTCCAGCCTCCCAAAATTTTTTGGGGGGGGAATATCCCAGAATTATCCATTAAAAAAAAAAAAAATTATTTAATTTTTTTTTTCTCTGCTCCTTTCTCAGCCTCATCCCAGCAGGAAATTCCTTCATTAATTAATCCTAATTAATCCTAATTAATCCTAATTAATCCTAATTAATTCTGGATTTCTGGTAATTAATGCTGGGTTTTTTTTCTGCCTCCCAAATGCCAGAATTTGGGGGGATTTTGGAGTTTTCTATAAAAAAAGGGAATTTTTTTATTCTCCTTTTTGTCCCCTCTTTGTTTGAATTGAAAAGGGAATTTCCCCTCTGGAATGGGGGAAAATGGGAATAAAATGGGAATAAAATGGAGAAAAAATGGTGGGAAAAATGAGAATAAAATGGAGAAAAAATGGGAATAAAATGGGGAAAAATTGGAATAAAATGGGGGGGAAATGGGGAAAAAATGGGAATAAAATGGAGAAAAAATGGGGGAAAATTTGGAATAAAATGGGGAGAAATGGGAATAAAATGGAGAAAAAATGGGGAAAAAAATGGGAATAAAATGGCGGGAAAAATTGGAATAAAATGGGGAAAAAATGGGAATAAAATGGGGATAAAATGGAGAAAAAATGGGGGAAAATTTGGAATAAAATGGGGAAAAAATGGGAATAAAATGGGGATAAAATGGGGGGGGAAATGGGGAAAAAAATGGGAATAAATGGGGAAAAATTGGGGATTAATTGGGAAAAATTTGGAATAAAATGGGGGGAAATGGGAATAAATTGGAGAAAAAATGGGAATAAAATGGGGGAAAATGGGGAAAAAATAGGGAAAAAAATGGGAGGAAAATGGGGAAAAATGGGAATAAAATTGAGAATAAATGGGGAAAAATGGGAATAAAATGGGGGGGGAAATGGGAATAAAATGAGGAAAAATTGGGGAAAAAATAGGGAAGAAAATGGGAATAAAATGGGGGGGAAAATGGAGAATAAATGGAGAAAAAATGGGGGAAAAATTTGGAATAAAATGGGGAATAAATGGGAATAAAATGGGGAAAAAATGGGAATAAAATGGGGAAAAAATGGGGAAAAATAGAGATAAAATGGGGAAAAATGTGGATTTATTTGGGATAAATTTGGGATTTATTTGAGGTAAATTTGGGATTTATTTGGGATAAATTTGGGGTGAATTTGGGATTTATTTGAGGGAAATTTGGGATTGATTTGGGATTTTTTGGGGGGGAATAATTTGGGATTTACTTGGGGTAAATGTGGGATTGATTTGGGATAAATTTGGGATTTAAAAGTTTTTAAAAATTCCTTTTTTTTTTTTTTTTTTAATTCCAGGATTTTTTTAATCATTTCATTCCAGAGTTTTAATTCCTTTAATTCCAGAGGATTTTTTTTTAATTCCATTTTTTTTTATCTTTTCATTCCAGAAGTTTTTTTTTTTTATTATTCCTTTATTTCATTCCCATTTTTTTGGTTGTTTTTCCTCTTTTTCCCACTCCAACATTTTAATTTTATTTCAATTTTTAATTTTCTTTTTAAAATTAATTTTAATTTTCAATTTAATTTTAATTTAATTTAATTTTTTTTTTTTTCCTTCCAGGAAATCTCCTCCTCCTTTGGACATTCCCAAAAAGAAAAAAAAAATTCCAAAATTCCCAAATTTCTGCTCCCAAAATTTCTGCAATTCCACCCAAAAATGTCCAAGAAGCAGCAGCCCAAAGGTAGGAGCTCCAAAAAAAATCCAAAATTTTGGATTTGATTAAAAAAAAAAAAACAACAAAAAAAAAAAAAAAAACCAAATCCAGGGATTTTGGATTGGGAATTGCAGGGGTGGGAAAAAATGGGAAAAAATGAGGGAAAAAATGGGAAAAAATGAGAGGAAAAATTGGGATAAAAATGGGAAAATTGGGGGGGAAAAATAAGGGAAAAAAATGGGAATAAAATGAGGAAAAGATGGAAAAATGAGTGAAAATTGGGAAAAATGATGGAAAAATGGTGAAAAATGAGGGAAAAATGGGAAAAATGAGGGAAAAATGGGGAAAAATTGAGGGAAAATTGGGGAAAAGGGAAAATGAGGAAAAATTGGGAAAAAATGGGAAAAATTGGGAAATTGGGGGGAAAATAAGGGAAAAAATGGGGATAAAATGAGGGAAAAGATGGGAAAAATGAGAGGAAAAATGGGAAAATTGGGGAAAAAAATGGGAAAATTGGAGGGGAAAATGAGGGAAAAGATGGGAAAAATGAGAGGAAAAATGAGAGAAAAAAAGGGAAAATTGGGGGAAAAATGGGAAAATTGGAGGGAGAAAATTGGGGAAAAATGAGGAGGAAAATGAGAGGGGAAAATGGGAAAAAAGAGTAAAAATGGGGGAACAAATGAGGGGGGAAAAGTGGGGAAAAAAGGGAAAATTGGGGGGGAAAAATGAGAAAAATGAGAGGAAAAAATGGGAAAAATTGAGGGGAAAATTAAATTGGGAAAAATTGGGGAAAAAAAATGAGGGAAAAATGAGAAAAAAGGGGGGAAATGAGGGGGGGAAAAAAAAGAGAAAATTGGGGAAAAAGAAGGAAAAATGGGAAAATGAGGAGAAACATTTGAAAATGGAGAGAAAATGAAATGAAAACCCCACATTTGGGGATTTTAGAAAAATGGGAATTTCTCCCTTCAATCCCAATTTTTTTTATTTTTTTTGGATCAATCCCTCCTCAATCCACCCATTTTTCTTGCAAAAAAAAATTAAAAATAAAATAAATCCACATTTTGGGGTCAGAATTCCCCATTAAAAAAAAATAAAATAAATAAAAAACCTCATCCTAAAATCTCATTTTTTTTAAAACCCCCTCCAAAAAAAAAAAATTCAAGGGAAGCTTTTAAAGTTTTTTTTTTTTCTCCTTTTCCAGGTTTTTATTTTATTTAAATTTTATTTTATTTGGTGGAGGAGAGGATTTCCATGGAATGTTAATTCCAGAGGGTGTTTGGAGAGGGGGGAGGGGCCTCATTTGTCTTTATTTGCCTTAATTAATTATTGAGAGGCAATTCCAGGCCCTTGCCCAGGGGGAATTCCAGGGATTTTCAGGGGATAATTGTCCCGTTTTTCTCTGCCAGATGGATCCTGAAGGATTAGCCCTGAAAATAAAAATAAAATAAAAATAAAATAAAAATAAAATAAAATAAAATAAAATAAAATAAAATAAAATAAAATAAAATAAAATAAAATAAAATAAAGTAAAATAAAATATCGGGATTTGGGGGAGGGGAATGGGGGGGGAAATGGGAAAAAAAAAGGGGAAAAAAAAGAGGGAAAATGGGGAAAAAATGAGGGGAAATGGGGGAAAAAGGGAAAAATGGGGAAAAATGAGGGGAAAAAAGGGGGAAAATGGGGAAAAGTGGAAAAATGGGGGAAAAATTGGAGGAATGGGAAAAAATTGGGATAAATGGGGGAAAATGGGGGGAAAATTTGGGATAAATGGGGGAAAGTGGGAAAATGGAAAAATGGGGGGAAAAGGGGGAAAATGGGGAAAAAATTGAGGAAAAAGTAGGAAAAAAGTGGGAAAATGGGGGAAAATGGGAAAAAGGAAAAAAATGGGGGAAAAAAGAGGGAAAAGGGGGAAAAAAGGGAAAAAATGGGGGGGAATGGAGGAAAAAGTGGAAAATGGGGAAAAAAATTGGGATAAATGGGGAAAATGGGAAAAGGGAAAAATGGAAAAAGGGGGGAAAAAAAGGAAAAGTGAGAAAATGGGGGGAAAAAAAGTGGAAAAATGGGGGAAAAATTGGGGAAATGGGGAAAAAAAGTAGGAAAAAAGTAGGAAAATGGAAAAAATGGGGAAAAAAGAGGGAAAATGGGGGAAAAGGGAAAAATGGGGAAAAAAAGGGAAAATGGGGGGATAATGGGGAAAAAAGTGGGAAAATGGGGAAAAAATTTGGATAAATGGGGGAAAGTGGAAAAAGGGGAAAAATGGGGGGAAAAAAGAGGGGAAATGGGAAAAAGGGGAAAATGGGGAAAAATGAGGGAAATTGGGAAGAAAGTGGGAAAAAGTGGAAAAATGAGGGAAAAAAGTGGGAAAATGAGGATTTTGGGATTGGGGTGGGAATTTTGGGGGATTTGGGAGAGAGAATTTTGGGATTGGGGCTGGAATTTTGGGGGTTTGGAGAGAGAATTTTGGGATTGGGGTGGGAATTTTGGGGGATTTGGGGAGAGAATTTTGGGATTGGGGTGGGAATTTTGGGGGTTTGGAGAGAGAATTTTGGGATGGGGTGGGAATTTTGGGGGATTTGGGCTGGAATGTTGGGATTGGGGTGGGAATTTTGGGGATTTGGGCTGGATGTTGGGGTTTGGGGTGGGAATTTTTGGATTTTGGGCTGGAATGTTGGGATTGGGGTGGGAATTGTTTGGGTTTGGGGGCTGGAATGTTGGGATTGGGGTGGGAATTTTGGGGTTTGGGGCTGGAATGTTGGGATTGGGGTGGGAATTTTGGGGGTTTGGGGCTGGAATGTTGGGATTGGGGTGGGAATTTTGGGGGTTTGGGGCTGGAATGTTGGGGTTGGGGTGGGATTTTGAGGCCTGGGGTGCAGCATTGCCCAGGAATTTTGGGATTTTTTCCCATTTTTCCCCAGATCCCTCGGGGTTTGTGTTCGATGTTCGCTCCGGGGCCGTGCGGCTCAGGGCGGCTCCGAGAACATGAGGGAGAAGGTGACAGGAGCCCCAAAAATCCCCAAATCCCAATTCCCAAAAATCCCCAAATCCCCACATTCCCAAATTCCCAAAATCCCAATTCCCAAAAATCCCCAAATCCAATTCCAAAAATCCCCAAATCCCAAATTCCCAAATTCCCCAAAATCCCAAATTGCCCAAAATTCCAAAATCCCAAATTCCCAAATTCCCAAAATCCTAATTCCCAAAATCCCCAAATCCCCACATTCCCAAATCCCCAAAATCCCAGTCCCAAAAATCCCCAAATTCCCAAAATTCCGAAATCCACAAATTCCCCAAAATCCCAATTCCCAAAGATCCCAAAATTCTCAATTCCCAAAATATCAAAATCCCCAAATCCAATTCCAAAAATTCCAAAATCCCCAAATTCCCAAATCCCAATTCCAAAAATCCAAAATTCCAAATTCCAAAATTCCCAATGCCCAAATTCCCACATTCCCAAAATTCCCACATTCCCAATTACCCAAATTCCCAATCCCCCAACTCCCAAATTCCCAAATTCCCCATTTTCCCAAGTTCCCAAATCCCAAATTCCCCAAATTCTCAATGCCCAAATTCCCACATTCCCAATTCCCCAAAATTCCCAAATTCCTCAATCCCCAAATCCCCAAAATTCCCACATTCCCAAAATTCCCAATTCCCAAAATTCCCAAATTCCCCAGATCCAAAATTCCAAAATTCCCCAATTCCCAAAATTCCCAAATTCCCAAAATTCCCCAATTCCCAAAATTCCCCAAAATTCCCAAAATTCCCAATCCCAAAATTCCCAAATTCCCACTTCTCCAGCATTTCCCAACAATTCCCAAATTTTCCCAGATTTTTCCCCATTTTCCCCCAATTCCCCTTTCTCCTCCCAGACATTCCCAAATCCCACAATTCCCCAAAATTCCCATTTTTCCCCCAAAATTCCCATTTTTCCCCAAAATTCCCATTTTTCCCAATTCCCATTTTCCCAGGAATGCAATGCTGGAATTCTTTGGGATAATTGGGGAATTGCTCTGGGTTTTTTTTTTTTTTTTTTGGGATAAATTCTCCTTTTCCCTGGTTTTCCCAGGGAATTTTTCCCATTTTTCCCATGGAATTTTCCCTGGTTTTCCCCTGAATTTCCCAGTTTTTCCCATAGATTTCCCCTTTATTTCCCCTGTTTTTCCCTTTTTTCCCGTATTTTTTCCCCATTTTTCCCCCTGCTTTCCCCATATTTTTCCCATGGAATTTTCCCTGTTTTTTCCCTGAATTTCCCTGAATTTCCCCATTTTTTCCCCAGTTTTTCCCCTGAATTTCCCATTTTTTCCCGATTTTTTTCCTTGTTTTCCCCCTAATTTCCCCACATTTTCCCCATAGATTTTCCCTGTTTTCCCCTGAATTTCCCAGTTTTTCCCGGTTTTTTTCCCTTGTTTTTCCTCTGAATTTCCCCATATTTTCCCCATGGAATTTCCCCAGGTTTTCCCGTTTTTTTCCCCTGTTTTTCCCCAGACTTTCCCCATTTTTTCCCTGTTTTCCCCCTGTTTTCCTCCTGATTTTCCCCATTTTTCCTGTTTTTTTTCCCTGTTTTTCCCCAGTTTTCCCCCTGAATTCCCCAGGTTTTCCCGGTTTTTTCCCCTGTTTCCCCCCATATTTCCCCCATATTTTCCCCCCATTTTTCCCCTCTTTCCCCCCATTTTTCCCCATTCCCCTCAATTTTCCCCATTTTTTTCCTGTTTTTCCCCTGATTTTCCCCATAGATTTCCCCTGATTTTCCCCATAGATTTCCCCTGATTTTCCCCAGTTTATCCCGGTTTTTTTCCCCATATTTCCCCCATATTTTCCCCCCATTTTTCCCCCCATTTTTCCCCATTCCCCCTCATTTTTCCCCATTTTTTTTTTCCCCCATTCCCAGGTCCAGGCCGTTCGTGCCGTGGTTCCGAACCGCAGCAACACCGAGATCGTGCTGGTGCTGCAGCACTTTGACAACGCCGTGGAGAGAGCCGTGACCGCCTTCATGGAGGGTACTGGGCATACTGGGAATACTGGTTAGACTGGGAATGGACTGGGAATGGACTGGGAATGGACTGGGCACACTGGTTATACTGGTTACACTGGTTACACTGGTTACACTGGTTATACTGGTTATACTGAGGTTACACTGGTTACACTGGTTATACTGGTTATACTGGTTACACTGGTTACACTGGTTACACTGGTTACACTGGGCACACTGGTTACACTGGGCACACTGGTTACACTGGTTACACTGGCAGTGCTGGTGCTGCAGCACTTTGACAACGCCGTGGAGAGAGCCG
Source organism: Sturnus vulgaris (assembly GCF_052056855.1). Taxonomy (NCBI): domain Eukaryota; kingdom Metazoa; phylum Chordata; class Aves; order Passeriformes; family Sturnidae; genus Sturnus; species Sturnus vulgaris. Next base: position 829,261 of record NC_142272.1, read on the forward strand.
TGACCGCCTTCATGGAGGGTACTGGGCAAACTGGGAATACTGGGAATGGACTGGGAATGGACTGGGAATGGACTGGGCACACTGGGGATACTGGTTATACTGGTTACACTGGTTACACTGGCAGTGCTGGTGCTGCAGCACTTTGACAACGCCGTGGAGAGAGCCGTGACCGCCTTCATGGAGGGTACTGGGCAAACTGGGAATACTGGTTAGACTGGGAATGGACTGGGTACACTGGTTATACTGGTTACACTGGTTACACTGGTTACACTGGCAGTGCTGGTGCTGCAGCACTTTGACAACGCCGTGGAGAGAGCCGTGACCGCCTTCATGGAGGGTACTGGGCAAACTGGGAATACTGGTTAGACTGGGAATGGACTGGGAATGGACTGGGAATGGTCTGGGTACACTGGTTATACTGGTTATACTGGTTACACTGGTTATACTGGTTATACTGGGAATAGACTGGTTACACTGGTTACACTGGTTTATACTGGTTACACTGGTTATGCTGGTTATACTGGTTACACTGGTTATACTGGTTATACTGGGAATAGACTGGTTACACTGGTTATGCTGGTTATACTGGTTAGACTGGTTACACTGGTTATACTGGGAATAGACTGCTTACACTGGTTATACTGGTTATACTGGTTATGCAGGTTATAGATTGGTTATACTGGTTACACTGGTTACACTGGTTATACTGGTTACACTGGTTATACTGGTTATACTGGTTATGCAGGTTATAGATTGGTTATACTGGTTATACTGGTTACACTGGAATTTTTGGGGTTTTGGGCTGGGAATTTTGGGGATTTTGGGTGAAATTTGGGGAATTTTGGGGATTTTGGGCTGGGATTTTGGGGATTTTGGGTGGGAATTTTGGGGTTTTGGGGTGGAATTTTGGGATTTGAGGTGTCAGAAAAGGGAATTTTTGGAATTGGAGGAGATTTGGGATGGAATTTTTGGGTTTGACAGGAATTTGGGATGGAATTTTGGGAATTTTCCTTTTCCCCTCCTTCCTCATTCCAACTTTTCCCATTTTTTATTTTTTTCCCCAGGAAACGCCAGCGAGGTGCTCAAGGAATGGACGGTGACCGGGAAAAAAAAAAGTAATTCCTAAAAAAATAAATTCCCAAAAGAATTCCCAAAAATCCCCCATTAAAATTCCCCCAAAATTCCCAAAAATTCCCCAAAAAATTCCCCCAAATCCCCCCCAATAATTCCCCCCAAAATTTCCCAAAAATCCCCCCAAAAAAAATTCCCAAAAAATCCTCCAAAAAATTCCCAAAAAAATTCCCAAAAAATCCTCCAAAAAATTCCCCAAAAAATTCCCAAAAATTCCCCCCCCCAAATTCCCAAAACAATTCCCAAAAATCCCCCCAGAAATTCCAAAAAAATTCCCAAAAATCCCCCCAAAAATTCCCCCAAAATCCCTAATAAGATCCCCATTTTCCCCCATTAAAATCCCCATTTTCCCCCATTAAATCCCCATTTTTCCCCATTAAAATCCCAATTTTTTTCCCATTTTTTCTCCCTCCAGAACAAGAAGAAAAAACCCAAACCCCAATCCCAGCCTGGCCCCTCCCCCCCGGGCCCGGAGCCCTGGGAAAAGCTGGAAAATTTGGGAAATTTGGGGAATAATTTGGGGAATAATTTGGGGAATTTGGGGATGAACGGTTTCCATGGCAACCACGGAGAGTCCCTGGAGTCGCTGAGCGAGGCCGGAGAGCCCCGGGCAGGTGAGCAGAGAATTCCAGGGAAAATTGGGAAAATTCGGGAAAATTGGGGAAAATTTGGGAATTTTGGAGGAATTTGGGGATTTTAGGGGGGAAATTTAGGATTTTAGGGGGGAAATTTGGGAAAATTTGGGACTTTTGGGAGGAAATTTGGGAAAATTTGGGAATTTTGGGATGAATTTGGGGATTTTAGGGGCGAAATTTGGGATTTTAGGGGGGAAATTTGGGGATTCTGGGGGAAATTTCAGAGAAATTTGGGAAAATTTGGGAATTCTGGGAGGAAATTTGGGAATTCAGGGGAAATTTGGGAGAAATTCTGGGGAAAATTTTGGGATTTTAAGGGGGAAATTTGGGAATTCCGGGGAAAATTTGGGGGAAATTTGGGAATTTGGGGAAAAATCTGGGAATTCTGGGGCAGATTTGTGGGAAAAATTGGGAATTTTGGGGGAAATTTTGGGAGTTCTGGGAATTGGGGGAAATCTGGAAATTCTGGGAGGAAATCTGGGAGAAAATTTGGGAATATTGGGAGGAAATCTGGGAATTCTGGGGAAAATTTGGGAATATTGGGAGGAAATTTGGGAATTCTGGGGAAAATTTGGGAATTCTGGGGGAAAATTTGGGAATTTTGGGGGGAAAATTCGGGAATTTGGGGCAGGATTTTGGGGGGATCTGGGATTTTTTTGGGAATTAAAAAAAAAATTTGGGTTTTTTTTTTTTCCTGCAGCTCTGGGCAATGGAATTCCAAATTTTCCCAAAAAATCCCAAATCCCAACCCCCACCAGGAGCAGCCCCGGATCCCCAGGGGGGAAAAAAACGGGTAAGGAAAAAAAAAAAATAATGGGAATTTGGGGGGAAAAAATGGGAATTTGGGGCAAAAAAATGGGAATTTGGGAGGAAAAAATGGGAATTTGGGGTAAAAAAATGGGAATTTGGGGTAAAAAAATGGGAATTTGGGAGGAAAAAATGGGAATTTGGGATTAAAAAATGGGAATTTGGGAGGAAAAAATGGGAATTTGGGAGGGAAAAATGGGAATTTGGGAGGGAAAAATGGGAATTTAGGGGTAAAAAATGGGAATTTGGGATGGGAAACAGGAAAAAAATGGGAAAAATTGGGAGAAAAAAATCCAGAAAAATCAGCAAAATTCAGGGGAAAAAAAAGCAGGAAAAATCTGGGAAAATTTGTGCAAAAATCAGAAAAAAATGGGGAAAAAAATCGGAAAAAAACTGGGAAAAATGGGGAAAAATGAGAAAAAAATTAGAAAGAAATGGGAAAAAATCAGAAAAAAATGGAAAAAAACAGAAAAAATGTGGAAAAAAATCAGAAAAAAATGCGGAAAAAAATCGGAAAAAATCAGGAAAAATGAGAAAAAAATCAGAAAAAAATGGAAAAAAATCAGAAAAAAATGTGGGAAAAAGGGAAAAAGATGGGGAAAAATGGGAAAAAGCGTGTGGGGATCAGGGGATGTTTGGGGCTGGTTTGCCACGGGATTTGTGGGGGATTTGTGGGGGATTTTTGTGGGATTTTTGTGGGGTTTTTGTGTTTTTTTGTGTTTATTTCTGTGTCATTTCTGTGTTATTTTCTGTATTACTTTTTGTGGGTTTTTTGTGGGTTTTTGGTGCCATTTTTGTGGGATTTTTGTGTTATTTTTTGTGGAATTTTTTGTGGGTTTTTTATCTTTTTTCTGTGTGATTTCTGTGTCATTTCTGTGACATTTCTGTGTTATTTTTTGTGGGATTTTTGTGTTATTTCTGTGTCATTTCAGTGTTTTATCAGTGTGATTTCTGTGTTTCATCTGTGTCATTTCTGTGTTTTATTTGTGTTTTATCTGTGTTTCATCTGTGTCATTTCAGTGTTTTATCTGTGTTATTTCTGTGTTTTTTCAGTGTTTTATGTTTCATTTCCCAGGCTGCAGCCTGTGTGATTTCAGTGTTTTATCAGTGTTTTATCTGTGTGATTTCACTGTGATTTTAGTGTTATTTTTTATGTTATTTCAGTGTAATTTCAGTGTTATTTCAGTGTAATTTCAGTGCTTTTTCAGTGTTTTTTCAGTGTTTTTTCAGTGTTTTTTCAGTGTCATTTCAGTGTTTTTTGTGTGTTTTGTGTTTCATTTCCCAGGCTGCAGCCTGTGTGATTTCAGTGTTTTATGTGTGTTTTATCAGTGTTTTATCTGTGTCATTTCAGTGTTTTATGTGTGTTTTATCAATGTTTTTTCAGTGTTTTGTGTTTCATTTCCCAGGCTGCAGCCTGTGTGATTTCAGTGTTATTTTTTATGTTTTTTCAGTGTCATTTCAGTGTTTTTTGTGTGTTTTGTGTTTCATTTCCCAGGCTGCAGCCTGGACAGGTCAGTGAAGGATCTCCAGCGCTGCTCCGTGGCCCTGGCTCGGTTCAGGGCCCTGCTCAGGGACGAGGTGGAAAATTCCCTGAGGAGAGCCAGGGCAGCCTTTGGGGACATCCAGAGCTGGTAGGGACCCAAAATTCCTGAAATTCCTGAAATTCCCAAAAATTCCTGAAATTCCTGACAGCCTTTGGGGACATCCAGAGCTGGTAGGGACCCAAAAATTCCTGAAATTCCTGAAATTCCCAAAAATTCCTGAAATTCCTGACAGCCTTTGGGGACATCCAGAGCTGGTAGGGACCCAAAAATCCCGAAATTCCCAAAAATTCCCAAAATTCCCCAAAAATCTGAGAGCCTTTGGGGACATCCAGAGCTGGTAGGGACCCTGAAATTCCCAAAAAACCAAAAATTCCCCAAAATTCCTGAAATTCCTGACAGCCTTTGGGGACATCCAGAGCTGGTAGGGACCCCAAAAATTCCCAAAATTCCTGAAATTCCCAAAATTCGGGGGGGGGGTGATGGGGAAAAAGGGATTTTAGGGAATTTGGGGGAATTCTCTGGGATTTTTTCAGGGATTTTTTATTATTATTTCTCTGGGAGTTCTGTAGGATTTTTTTTCTGGGAATTCTGTGGTTCTTTGGGATTTTGGGAAGGAATTTTTTGGGAATTCTGTGGGATTTTTTTCTGGGAATTTTCTGGGACTTTTGTGGGATTTTTTTCTGGGATTTTGGGAAGGAATTCTCTGGGATTTTTTTCTGGGAATTCTGTGGGATTTTTTTCTGGGAATTTTCTGGGATTTCTGTGGGAATTTTTTATGGGAATTTTGTGGGATTTTGGGAAGGAATTCTCTGGGATTTTCTGGGATTTCTGTGGGATTTTTTCTGATAATTTCTCTTGGAATTTTTGTGGGATTTTCTGTGGGGTTTTTTTTCAGGGATTTCTATGGGAATTTTGTGGGATTTTTTCTGGGAATTTCTATGGGAATTTTCTGGGATTTCTCTGGGATTATTTCTGGGATTTCTATAGGAATTCTATGGGAATTTTCTGGGATTTTTCTGGGATTATTTCTGGGATTTCTCTGGGATTTTTCTGGGATTTCTCTGGGATTTTCCCCTCCCCCATTCCCGATTTTCCCGCGGTTCCGGGCGCCCCCTGGCGGCGACTCCGCCCTGGAATTCCCGCCCGGAGCTTCTCTAAATCCTTTCCCCAATTTCCCCTTTTCATTTTCCCTTTTTTCCCCAATTTCCCCTTTTCATTTTTCCCTTTTCCCCCATTTTCCCTTTTGATTTTCCCCTTTTTTCCCCAATTTTCCCTTTTTATTTTTTCCTTTTCTCCCATTTTTCCCTGTTTTTCCCCCAATTTTCCCTTTTTATTTTTCCCTTTTTTTCCCCTATTTTTCCCCCTTTTCCTCCCATTTTTCCCTTTTTATTTTTCCCTTTTTATTTTTCCCTTTTCCCCCCATTTTCCCCCCTTTTTTCCCATTTCCTCTCCCATTTTTCCCTTTTTTCCCATTTTTCCCCATTTTTTCCTCTCCTATTTCCCATTTTTCCTATTTTTTCTCCCCCTTTTCCTCTTTTTCCCCTTTTCCCCCATTTTTTCCTGCCCTTTTTCCCCATTTTTCCCGTTTTCCCTCCCCTTTTTCCCATTTTTTCCCTTTTTCTCTCCCATTTTCCCCATTTTTCCCTTTTTCCTGCCCTTTTTCCCCTCTTTTTTTCATTTTCCCATTTTCTCTCCCATTTTTCCCATTTTCTCTCCCATTTTTCTCTCCCATTTTTCCCATTTTTTCCCATTTTTTCCCCTCTTTCCCATTTTTTCCTGCCCTTTTTCCCCATTTTTCCCATTTTCTCTCCCATTTTCCCCCATTTTTTCCCCAATTTTCCCCATTTTTCCCATTTTCTCTCCCATTTTTTTCCCCATTTTTCCCAAATTTTTTTCCCACTTTCCCCATTTTTTCCCCATTTTCCCCCAATTTTTCCCTATTTTTCCCATTTTTCCCATTATTTCCCCATTTTCTCTCCCCTTTTCCCACTTTTCCCATTTTTTTTCCTCCCCTTTTCCCCATTTTTCCCAATTT
>NC_142272.1:837912-858002 GCF_052056855.1 Sturnus vulgaris
TATTTATATTTATTTATTTCAGTGGAACTCCTGTCTCTCCGGCAGCGCCGGGCCGAGTCTCTGCGCGCTCTGACCGAGGCGGCTCCGGCCATGTCAGAGCAACAACTGCAGGAGCTGAGAGCTGACATCAAAGTGAGACTGGGAACACTGGGAATGAGACTGGGAACACTGGGAACACTGGGAACACTGGGAGTGAGACTGGGAACACTGGGAATACTGGGAATGAGCACTGGGAACACTGGGAATGAATACTGGGAATGATGGGAGTGAGACTGGGAACACTGGGAGTGAGACTGGGAACACTGGGAACACTGGGAGTGAGACTGGGAACACTGGGAATGAACGTTGGGAATACTGGGAACACTGGGAATGAACACTGAGAATGATGGGAGTGAACACTGGGAGTGCTGGGAATGAACACTGGGAATACTGGAAATTCCATCACCTTTCCAATGGGAATTCCCAGAATTCCAGCCCCATTCCCACGGGAATTCCTGGAATTCCTGCCCCATTCCCATGGAATTTCCCATTTGTTCCCGTTTTTCCCTGCCCCATTCCCATGTTTTCCCCATTATTTCCCCATATTTTTCCCATATTTTCCCCATATTTTTCCCATATTTCCCCATATTTTCCCATTATTTTCCCCATTATTTTCCCATTATTTTTCCCATTATTTTTCCCATTATTTTTCCCATTATTTTCCCCATGTTTTTCCCATATTTTCCCCATATTTTCCCATTATTTTTCCCATTATTTTCCCCATTATTTTCCCATTATTTTCCCCATATTTTCCCGTTATTTTCCCATAATTTCCCCATGTTTTCCCATTATTTTCCCATTATTTTTCCCATGTTTTTCCCGTGTTTTCCCATTGTTGTTCCCGTGTTTCCCAGCACTTTGTCAGTGAGAGGAAGTTCGATGAGGAGCTGGGCCGGGCCGGGCGCTTCGGCTGCGACCTCGAGGCGCTGAGGGGCAGCATCGGGGCCTTCGGGCAAGGTGGGTCTGGATTCCTGAAAATCCTGAAAATCCCTGAAAATTCCTGAAAATCCTGCCCTGGGAACGTCCCTGCCTTCGGGCAAGGTGGGTCTGGATTCCTGAAAATCCCGGAAAATCCCTGAAAATTCCTGAAAATCCTGCCCTGGGAATGTCCCTGCCTTCGGGCAAGGTGGGTCTGGATTCCTGAAAATCCCGGAAAATTCCTGAAAATTCCTGAAAATCCTGCCCTGGGAACGTCCCTGCCTTCGGGCAAGGTGGGTCTGGGAAATCCCGGAAAATTCCTGAAAATCCTGCCCTGGGAACGTCCCTGCCTTCGGGCAAGGTGGGTCTGGATTCCTGAAAATCCTGAAAATTCCTGAAAGTCCTGCCCTGGGAATGTCCCTGCCTTCGGGCAAGGTGGGTCTGGATTCCTGAAAATCCCGGAAAATCCCGGAAAATTCCTGAAAATCCTGCCCTGGGAACGTCCCTGCCTTCGGGCAAGGTGGGTCTGGGAAATCCCGGAAAATCCTGAAAATTCCTGAAAATCCCATGGGAAACTGCCCTGGGAACGTCCCTGCCTTCGGGCAAGGTGGGTCTGGATTCCTGAAAATCCCGGAAAATCCCTGAAAATTCCTGAAAATCCTGCCCTGGGAACGTCCCTGCCCTTGGCAAGGGAATTCTGGAAAATCCCTGAAAATCCCGTGGGAATTTCTCGTTCTCCAGCCAGGGCAGGTCTGAGCTCTGCCACTGGAAAATCCCAGCGGGAGCCTGGGCCCATTCCCAGTGCTCCCAGTGCTCCCAGTCCCATTCCCAGTGCTCCCAGTGCTCCCAGTCCCATTCCCAGTGCTCCCAGTCCCATTCCCAGTGCTCCCAGTGCTCCCAGTCCCATTCCCAGTGCTCCCAGTCCCATTCCCAGTGCTCCCAGTGCCCCCAGTCCCATTCCCAGTGCTCCCAGTGCTCCCAGTCCATCCCAGTCTCTCCTGTCTCCAGTTTCCCACCCCAGGCCGAGCTATTCCAGCCGCTCCCGCTCCGGCCCCGCCGTTCCAGCGGGATCAGCCCCGGGATCGGCCCCGGGATCAGCCCCGGGATCAGCCCCGGGATCAGCCCCGGGATCGGCCCCGGGATCGGCCCCGGGATCGGCCCCGGGATCGGCCCCGGGATCCTCAGCCCTGGGATCCCCCCTGGAATCCTCAGCCCCGGGATCCCCCCCAGCGTTCCCAGGATCAGCCCCAGAATTCCCAACTTCGGGATCGGCCCCGGGATCTCCCCGGGACAGCGCGGCCCCAACAGAGCCCCCCCCGGCCCCACAGGTGGGAATGGGAATGGGAATGGGGAGACTGGGAATGGGAATGGGGGAACTGGGAATGGGGGAAATGGGAATGGGAATGGGGGGAATGGGAATGGGAATGGGAATGGGGGAGACTGGGACTGGGAATGGGGGAGACTGGGACTGGGAATGGGGGAACTGGGAATGGGGGGACTGGGAATGGGGGGACTGGGAATGGGAATGGGGGGACTGGGAATGGGAATGGGAACTGGGAATGGGGGGACTGGGAATGGGAATGGGGAGACTGGGAATGGGGGAACTGGGAATGGGATTGGGGGGACTGGGAATGGGGGGACTGGGAATGGGAATGGGAATGGGGGAACTGGGAATGGGGGGACTGGGAATGGGAATGGGGGGACTGGGAATGGGGGAAATGGGAATGGGGGACCTGGGAATGGGGGAACTGGGAATGGGAATGGGAATGGGGGGACTGGGAATGGGGGAACTGGGAATGGGAACTGGGATCGGGGGAAATGGGATTGGGGGTTTGGAATTGGGGGAATGGGATTGGGAACGTTGGGATCCAGGGAGGTTTCCTGGGACTGGGATTTGGGATCGATCATTTCCCCCTTCTCCCAGGGTTTGGGATTTGGGATCATTCCCAGGGTTTGGGATTTGGGATCATGATTTGGGATTTGGGATCATTCCCAGGGTTTGGGATTTGGGATCATGATTTGGGATTTGGGATTTGGGATGATTCCCCCTTTTCCCGCAGACCCGGAAGCCGCCGGGATCCTCGGGGCCCCGCCCCTCCCCCCAGCGCCCTCCTGGAATTCCCAAAATTCCCAAAAAAATTCCCGGGAGCCCCAAACCCGCCCGGAGCCGCCCCGGGAAGCCCCGCAGGAGCCGCCCCGAGGGCGCCAATTCCTGAGAATCCTTTGGGATCCCCTCGGGATTTGGGATCGGGATTTGGGGCCCCATCCCAGCACAGTTTACAATTCCCACTTCTGTGCCATTTCCTCTCTTCTTTACCTTTTTTTTCCCTTTTTTTTCCGTTTTTTTCCCCTCTTTATTCCCATTTTTCCCCTCTTTTTTCCCCCTCCACTTCCCGTTTTTCCCACTGAGATTTTTGGGGTTTGGATTTTTCCCATTCCCGGAATTTTGGGGGGTTTTGTTTTGTCCCAAATCCCAGAATTTTTGGGGTTTTGTTTTGTCCCAATCCTGGAATTTTCAGGGTTTGGTTTTTTCCCAATCCCGGAATTTTTGGGGTTTGGTTTTTTCCCCATTCCAAGAACTTTTGGGTTTGTTTTGTCTCATTCCCGGAATTTTTGGGATTTTGGTTTTTCCCAATCCTGGAATTTTCGGGGTTTTGCTTTTGTCCCAAATCCCGGAATTTTTGGGGTTTGGTTTTGTTTCATTCCCAGAATTTTGGGGTTTTGGTTTGTCCCAATCCCGGAAGTTTTGGGTTTTTGTTTTTCCCCATTCCCAGAATTTTCAGGGTTGGTTTTTTTCCCATTTTCCGGATTTTTTCCCCCAATTCCCAAAATCCCAACCCCGGCCTCGCGCCGGCAGCGGGGGCGGAGCCGGGAACTGGGGAGGGAGGGGAAAAAGTTCGGGATTTTGAGGGAATTTGGGGATTCCCAAAATCTGGGATTTCCCCTCCAGGATTTGGGAATTTCCCCTTGGAATTTGGGGGGAGTCGTTCCTGTGTCACCCCCCCAAAATTTGGGAATTTTCCCTTTGGAATTTGGGGATTTCCCTTCCTGACCCCCCCAAAATCTGGGAATATTTTCTGGAATTTGGGATTTCCCTCTGGAATTCCGGGTGTCCCCATCCCCCACAGCACTCCAAGATTTTTTTTTTTTTTTTTTTTGGATTTTCTCTGGAATTTATTTCAGAATTTCCTCCTCCCCCTCCCCTCCCCCCCAAACCCCAATCCCAGCCCCGAATTTTTGGGAATTTTTGGGACAATGGGGGAATTCCCAATTTTCCCATTCCCACCCCCCCCCCCTTTTTTTTTTTTTTTTTTTTCCAAGTTTGATTTTTTTGGGGAATTTTTTCCCTTTCCACGAACAAAAACTTGAGAACAAATCCAATAAAAACGTTGGAGCTTTAAAAATCGGGAATTTCTGGGGATTTGGGGGGGGAGGGGATCCCAAAATTTTGGGTTGGGGGCGAAATTTTGGGACAATTCCAGGAAAATTCATCCCTGGGGGTGGGGGAGGGGGGTCCCAGTCCCAAACTGGGAGCACTGGGAACACCCTCAGTCCCAAACTGGTGACACTGGGAGGGTCCCAGTCCCAGATTGGGAGCACTGGTGACACTGGGAAGTCACTGGGAGGGTCCCAGTCTCAAACTGGGAGCACTGGGAGCACCCCCAGTCCCAGACTGGGAGCACTGGGAACACCCTCGGTCCCAAACTGGTAACACTGGGAGGTCACTGGGACAATCCCAGTCCCAGACTGGTGTCACTGGTGTGTTACTGGTTTGTCACTGGTGTCGCATACTGGTTTCTAACTGGTGTAACTGGTTTGTCACTGGTGTTGCATACTGGTCTGTTACTGGTGTTACTGGTTTAACTCGTGTGTCCCAGGTGTCCATACTGGTGTCACTGGTCTAACTGGTGTCTAACTGGTGTGTCCATACTGGTGTAACTGGTCTAACTGGTGTAACTGGTGTGTCCCAGTGTCCCATACTGGTCTAACTGGTGTGTCCCAGTGTCCCATACTGGTCTAACTGGTGTAACTGGTGTGTCCCAGTGTCCCATACTGGTCTAACTGGTGTAACTGGTGTGTCCCAGTGTCCCATACTGGTCTAACTGGTGTAACTGGTGTGTCCCAGTGTCCCATACTGGTCTAACTGGTGTAACTGGTGTGTCCCAGTGTCCCATACTGGTCTAACTGGTGTAACTGGTGTGTCCCAGTGTCCCATACTGGTCTAACTGGTGTAACTGGTGTGGCCGAGGCGCGCGGCCTCGCTGCGGATGAGCGCGATGAGCTCCTGATTGATGAGAAACACGAAACGGAGACTCGCGATCTGGGGGGGAGAGAGAGGGGGGTGAGACCCCAGAGAGAGACCCCAGACCCCACAGAGACCCCAGAGACCCCAAACAGAGACCCCACAGAGCCCAGAGACCCACAGAGAGACCCCAGAGACCCCACAAAGACCCCACAGAGAGACCCCAGAGAGAGACCCCACAGAGAGCCCAGAGAGACCCCAGAGAGAAACCCCAAATCACAGAGAGCCCAGAGAGACCCCACAGAGACCCCAGAGACCCCAAATCACAGAGACCCCAGAGACCCCAAATCACAGAGACCCCAGAGAGAGACCCCAGAGCCCAGAGACCCCAGAGAGACCCCCACAGACCCCACAGAGACCCCAAACAGAGACCCCACAGAGAGACCCCAAATCACAGAGACCCCACAGAGACCCCACAGAGCCCAGAGACCCCACAGAGAGACCCAGAGACCCCACAAGACCCACAGAGAGACCCCACAGAGAGACCCCACAGAGAGCCCAGAGAGACCCCAGAGAGAAACCCCAAATCACAGAGAACCCAGAGACCCCACAGAGACCCCAAATCACAGAGAGCCCAGAGAGACCCCACAGAGACCCCAAACAGAGACCCCAGAGACCCCAAATCACAGAGACCCCAGAGACCCCAAATCACAGAGACCCCAGAGAGAGACCCCAGAGCCCAGAGACCCCAGAGAGACCCCACAGACCCCACAGAGAGACCCCAAATCACAGAGACCCCACAGAGAGACCCCAGAGACCCCACAGAGACCCCAGAGACCCCACAGAGAGACCCCAGAGACCCCAAAGAGACCCCAAATCAGAGACCCCAGAAAGACCCCAAAGAGAGACCCCCAAATCCCAGAGACCCCAAATCAGAGACCTCAAATCCCACAGACCCCGCCCCAAATCCAGGGACCCCCCCCCCCCCCCCAAAATCTTCCCTCCCCTCCAACCTTCCCTTTTCCCTTTGGGGAACCCCCAGGGACCCCCAAAACCCCCCAGGGCCCCCCAAACCCCCCCAGGGCCCCCAGATTCCACCTCCACCACGGAGTTGTTGTTGAGTTTCCATTTGTTGCCCCCAGCACCGGGCGCCCGTCGATGTAAATCGGGCGCCGCCCCTCGTTGGCAATGAAGAAATCGCCGTTGTTCTTCAGCTTGATCACCCCTGGGGGAAAAAAATCCCAAAAATCCCAACAATTCCATGGAATTCCCAAAATTCTGAAGGATTTGGGGTGATCCCAGAGGATTTTGGGGATTTTTAGGGGAGTTTTTGGGGGATTAGAAATCCCTGTTCTTCAGCTTGATCACCCCTGAGGGGAAAAAAATCCCAAAATCCAACAATTCCCAACAATTCCAGAGAATTCCCAAAAATTCCCCAAAATTCTGAAGGATTTGGGGTGATCCCAGAGGATTTTGGGGAATTTTTAGGGGAGTTTTTGGTGGAGTTAAAAATTCATGCTCTTGTTTTTCAGCTCGATCACCCCTGAGGGGGAAAAATCCAGGAATTCCAAAAAAACCACCCAAAACTCCAAAAAAATCCTCAAACCCCCTCGAGGGATCCCCAAAACCTCTGGGGGACCCCAAAATATCCCAAAAATCCCCCCCTAAAAAACCCCAAATCCCTCCCAGTATCACCCTGGGATCCCTCAAAAAACCTCAGCGACTCCCTTCAAAAATCCCACAAAAAACACCCAAAACCCCAAAAAACTCCCCAAACCCCCTCGAGGGATCCCCCAAAACCTCTGGGGGACCCAAAAAAACCCCAAATCCCCCCCAAGCCCCCCAAATCCCCCCCAAATTCCCCCCGAGCCCACCCTGCTTGCGGGAGATCTTCCAGGCCGGGCCCTCCAGCGCCAGGTCCACGTCGATCTGGTTGTCCTTGGTGGCTCTGCCCAGCGTGATCTGGGGGGGATTTGGGGGGGATTTGGGGGTTTTTTGGGGGGGATTTGGGGTTTTTGGGGTCCCCCAGAGGTTTTGGGGGATCCTCTGAGGGAGTTTGGGGAGTTTTTTGGGGGTTTTGGGTGGGTTTTTGGGGGATTTTTGGAGGGAGTCGTTGAGGATTTTGGAGTCACCTGAGGGTGATCTGGGGGGGATTTAGGGTTTTTGGGGAGGGATTTGGGGCGTTTTTGGGGGTGGTTTTGGGAGTTTTGGGGAGTTTTGGGGTATTTTTGGGGTATTAGGGTGTGGTTTTGGGATATTTTGGGGTATTTTGGGTATTTGGGGGTATTTTGGAGTATTTTGGGGAGTTTTGGGGTGTTTTTGGGGTGTTTTGGGTGTGTTTTGGGGTATTCTGGGGTATTTTGGGGTGTTTTTGGGGTGTTTTTGGGGTCGCACCTCGCGGATCTCATCAGGTACCGAACCATCCGGCCCCGCAGCACGGCCAGAGTCTGACTGTCAAAATCCGGGGAGCTCATCCCTGGGAACGACACCCGGACAGACGGACAGACAGTCAGACACACAGACACACAGACAGTCAGACACAGGGACAGACACCCGGACAGACGGACGGACAGTCAGACACAGGGACAGACACCCCGGACAGACGGACGGACAGTCAGACACACAGACAGACACCCGGACAGTCAGACACACAGACAGACACCCGGACAGACGGACGGACAGTCAGACACAGGGACAGACACCCGGACAGACACACAGACAGTCAGACACACAGACAGACAGACACCCGGACAGACAGACAGGACAGACAGACACAGGGACACATGGACAATCAGTCAGGACAGACAGGACAGAGGGACTCACAGGGACAGACAGGACAGAGGGACAGACGGACACAGGGACAGTGAGGGGACAAAGGGACAATGGGAGGGGACAGAGGGACACACGGACACCAGGGGCACAGACGGACACAGGGATGGACTGACAGACCCACAGACACACGGACAGACGGACACACACACGGACAGACAGACACCCGGACAGACAGACAGACGGACAGTCCCGGGCGGCCGTGCCCCACCTGTGATGGAATCCACCAGCACCTGCCAGCGCTGCAGCTCCTGCTCCAACTGGCGGATCTCGCGCTTCTGACGGCGATCAGCGACCGTCAGCTCTGCACGGACACACGGACACACAGGGACAGACAGACAGACAGACACACAGACAGACAGCAATGGATGGACAGACAGACATGGACACACGGACACGGACAGACAGACAGACAGGGATGGATACACGGACACACGGACACGGACAGACACACAGACAGACAGCGATGGATACACAGACACACAGACAGACAGCAATGGATGGACAGACAGACGGACAGACAGACAGGGATGGATACACGGACACGGACAGACACACAGACAGAGAGCGATGGATGGACAGACAGACAGACGGACAGACAGACAGACAGGGATGGATACACGGACACACGGACACAGACAGACAGGCATGGACAGACAGACACACAGACAGCAATGGATACACGGACACACGGACACGGACAGACAGGATAGACAGACAGGGACACAGACAGAGAGCAATGGATACACGGACAGACACACAGACAGCAATGGACAGACAGGGATGGACACACAGACAGACGGACAGACAGACACACGGACACACAGACAGACAGGGATAGACAGACAGACAGTGATAGACAGACAGGGACACAGACAGACAGCAACGGATGGACACACAGACAGACGGACAGACAGACAGACAGCAATGGATGGACACACAGACAGACAGGGATGGACAGACAGGGACACAGACATGGACAGACAGACAGACACATAGACAGCAATGGATACACGGACAGACACACAGACAGGGACAGACAGACACAGAGACAGACACATGGACAGACACACGGACAGACAAGGACAGACAGCAATGGATACACGGACAGAGCAATGGTCAGCAACGGACACACAGACACAGACAGACAAACAGGGATAGACAGACAGACAGACAGACAACAATGGACACACAGACAGACAGACAGGGACACAGACAGACACACGGACAGGGATGGACAGACAGACAGACAACAATGGACACACAGACAGACAGACAGACAGACAGGGATGGTCAGTCAGGGACACACAGACACGGGGGGATGGGGGATGGGGTGTCCTGGAAGGTTCTGGGGGGTCTTGGAGGGTCCCCCAAGGTGTCCTGGGAGGGGTTCTGGGGGGGGGGCCTGGAAGGTTCTGGAAGGTTCTGGGGGGTCTTGGAGAATCCCTGAGAGCTCTGGGAGGGTCCAGAGGGGTCCCAGGGTGCATTTGGGGGTCTCGGGGGGTGGTTTGGGGGGGTCCCGGGGGGTCCCAGGATACATTGGGGGTCCCGGGGGGTTTTGGGGGGTCCCGGGGGTCTCACCGTGTTCCAGCACCTCGTCCCGCACATCCCTGCAGGGGGGGAGGGGCTGATGTCACAGAGACTCCAAAAAAACCCGCCCAAAAAACCCCAAATTCCCCCCTAAAAAACCCCAAATTCCCCCCCAAAAAATCCCCAAATTCCCCCCACAAAAACAACCCCAAATCCCCCCCCAGAGCCCCCCCAAAAATCCCCATATTCCCCCCCCAAAAAACCCCAAATTCCCCCCCAAAACAACCCCAAATCCCCCCTAAAAAAAACCCCAAATCTCCCCCCAGAGCCCCCAAAAAACCAAAAACCCAAAATCCCCCCAGAGCCCCCCAAAAAACCCCCCCAAGTCTCCCAAACCCCCCCCAAAATAACCCCCAGACCCCCTAAAATTCCCCTCAGTCCCCCCAAACCTCCCAGATCGACCCCAATTCCCACCCCAGACCCCCCAAATCCCCCCCGGCCCCCCCCACCTGAGTTTGCCATCGTCCAGCAGCTCCTCAGCGTCGGAGAAATTCAGCACCTGATCCCCCTTGGGGAGGGGCTGCACTGCAGGGGGGTCAGCACCGCAGAATCCCCCCAGAATCCTCCCCAAAATTCACCCAGACAACCTCAAAATCCCCCAAAATTCACCCCAAAATTCTCCCCAAAATTCACCCAGAGACATCCAAAACTCACCCAAAATTCACCAAAAATTCATCCCAAAATTCACCCCAAAATCCTCCCAAATTCACCCAGAGACCCCCAAAATTCACCGAAAATTCAACCCAAAATCCTCCCCAGAATTCACCCAGAAACACCCAAAATTCACCCCAAAATCCTCCCAAAATTCACCCAGACAACCTCAAAATCCCCCCAAAATTCACCGCAAAATCCCCCCCAAAATTCACCAAAAATTCACCCCAAAATCCTCCCAAAATTCACCCAGAGACCCCCAAAATCCCTCAAAATCCCCCCAAAATTCACCAAAAATTCACCCCGAAATCCCCAAAATTCACCCAAAATTCAAACAGAGACCATCAAAATCCCCCAAGACCCCCCAAATTCACCCAGAGACCCCTAAAACCCCCCTGGGATCCCCAAAATCCCTCCAGGGACCCCCCCCAGGACCAAAAAATTTCCCCCAAGACCCCCCAAAATTCACCCAGAACCTCCTCAAATCCCCCCCTAAACTCTTCAAATTTTCCCCAAATCCCCCGAACCCCTCCCCAGGACCCCCAAATCCAGTCTGGGATCCCCCAGACCACCCCTAAACCCCCCCAGGACCCCCCCAGGCCCCCTCCCCACCTGTCTGGTCCTGCAGCAGGTGGTACTGGCGCAGGAGCTGCCAGTGCAGCTGCAGGGCCTTGGGGGTCCTGGCAGGGTAAAACACGGCAGGGTGGCGCTGCAGCAGCTCCTGGAAGGTGTCCAGCGAGGGGACAGGGCTCTGGGGACACGGGACACGTCAGGGGACACCGGGGGACACGGGGGGACACCGGGACAGGGCTCTGGGGACACGGGGACACGTCAGGGGACACCGGGACAGGGCTCTGGGGACATGGGGACACGTCAGGGGACACCGGGGGACACCGGGACAGGGCTCTGGGGACACGGGGACACGTCAGGGGACACCGGGGGACACCGGGACAGGGCTCTGGGGACACCACAGCAGGTCCTGGAAGGTGTCCAGCAAATGGACAGGGGACATTTGGGGACACGAGGCGACAGGAGGTGACAATGATTGATGGCACGCGGGTCAGCAGCCCTGGGGTGACATTTGGGGACATTTGGGGACATTTGGGGCCATTATTTGGGGCCGTCCCTCACCGAAGGCACGCGGGTCAGCAGCCCTGGGGTGACATTTGGGGACATTTGGGGCCATTTGGGGCCGTCCCTCACCGAAGGCACGCGGGTCAGCAGCCCTGGGGTGACATTTGGGGACACTTGGGGACATTTGGGGCCATTATTTGGGGCCGTCCCTCACCGAAGGCACGCGGGTCAGCAGCCCTGGGGTGACATTTGGGGACACTTGGGGACATTTGGGGCCATTATTTGGGGCCGTCCCTCACCGAAGGCACGCGGGTCAGCAGCTGCTCCTCGGCCTTGCTGAACAGAACCTTGCTCTGGATGGCGGCCACGGCCTCGGGGTGCAGCTGCCGCATGGCCTGGCACGACAGCCTGGGGACATTGGGGACATTGGGGACATTGGGGACATCACTGGGGACATTGGGGACACCCCTGGGACAGCCCCATGGCCTGGCACGACAGCCTGGGGACATCGGGGACATTGGGGACATCACTGGGGACACCCCCGGGACACCCCCATGGGCCCTGGCACGACAGCCTGGGGACACAGGTGACACCTCTGGGATTGTCCCCAAATCCCTGAGACACCCAGGACACAGCGCTGGGACACCTGGGAACCACTTGGGGACACCTGAGACCCCCCCTGGGGACACCTGAGACACCCCTGGGGACACCCGAGAGCCCCATGGGGACACCTGAGACACCCCTGGGGACACCCGAGAGCCCCCTGGGGACACCCGAGAGCCCCCTGGGGACACCTGAGACACCCCTGGGGACACCCGAGAGCCCCCTGGGGACACCTGAGACCCCCTGGGGACACCCGAGAGCCCCCTGGGGTCCTAAAGCAGAAGCTCCCAGCGCTCCTGGCTGTCACACAGGTGTCCCACAGGTGTCACCTGTGTCCCCTGACTCTGTCACACCTGTGGGACCCCCCCAGGACCCCCCAAAGACCCCCAGGACCCCCCCGAGTCCCTCACTTGCAGATGACAGGGTCGTAGAGCAGCGAGTGCCAGCACTGCTGAGTGTCACACAGGTGTCCCACAGGTGTCACCTGTGTCCCCTGACTCTGTCACACCTGTGGGACCCCCCCAGGACCCCCCAAAGCCCCCCAGGACCCCCCAAAGCCCCCCCGAGTCCCTCACTTGCAGATGACAGGGTCGTAGAGCAGCGAGTACCAGCGCTCCTGGATCTCCCTCAAGGTGAAGCGGCAGCTGAACTTCACCCCCAGGTGCACCGAGGTCAGGTCGTGTGTCTGGGGTGGGGGGGGGGAAACCCCCAAAAATAAAAAAAAAAGGTGAGGGGAGGGGTCCTGGGGGTGCTGGGGTCACCCCCAAACCTCACAGGTGAGGGAGGGGGCACCAAAACCCCCCAAACCCCTCCAGGTGTGCCCTCACCTGCAGCACAAGAAGCCATTGGTGATCACCCCAAATTCCCCCCAAATTCCCCAGGTGAGGGGGGGGTTCCCCGAATCGAGGGGTGTCCCCCAGCTCGGGGGGGGGGGTCTCCCCAGCCCCCCAGGTGTGCCCTCACCTGCAGCACGGCGTTGATGAGCAGCAGATCATCGGCAGGTTTCCACCTGCCCAGGTCGCGGGGGGCGGGGCTGGGTTTGCTCTTCTTGAGCCTCTTGGCAGCGCCGGGGGGGGCCGGGCCCGGGGGGGGCCGGGGGGGGCACGGCCCGGGACACCTGGGGGGGCACAGGTGGGGGGGGTGGTACCTGAGGGGTCGCAGGTAACACCTGAGGAGCACCTGAGGGGTCCTGGGGGGGTCCCAGGTAACACCTGGGGGGCACCTGAAGGGTCCTGGGGGTACCTGAGGGGTCCCAGGTAACAGCTGGGGGGCACCTGAAGGGTCCCCAGGAGCCCCAAAATCCTCTCCCATTCCCATCCCCCCCTCCATTCCTCCTTTTTTTTTTTTCCCCAAACCCCCCAAATCCCCCCCATTTTCCCAACCCCTTTTTCCCCCTTTCCAATCCTCAACTCCTCTCTTTCTCCCAAACTCAATTTTCCCTTTGTTTTTTTCCCCAATTCCCCCATTTTTCCCCCCAAATTCCCCATTATTCCCCAAAATCCCCCATTTTCCCCCCAAAATACTCACTTTTTCCCCAAAATCCCCTCCAATCCCCCATTTTTCCCCCAATTCCCCATTTTCCCCCCCCAAATTCCCCATTTTTTCCCCCAATTCCCCATTTTTCCCCCCAAAATCCCCAATTTTCCCCCCAAAATCCCCATTTTTCCCCCCAAATCCCCAATTTTCCCCCCAATTCCCCTTCCTGACCTTTTTCCTCTCGCCGGGGGAGGGGTCTCCGGCCGCCCCTCCCCCCCCCGCGGTGGCCGCGGTGCCCCCGGGCCTGGGGGGGGGCTCGGGGCCCCCCTTGGCCCTGGAGGACTTGGCCAGGCTGCTCTCCACCAGCTCATCGTCAAACTTGCGCCTCTTGATGAACCTGGAACGAACTGGGAGGCACTGGGAGGAACTGGGAACCGCTGGAATCACTGGGAACCATTGGGAGGGAACTGGGAGGCACTGGGAGGAACTGGGAACCGCTGGGAGAGCAGCACAGGGGACTGGGAGGAACTGGGAGGGAATTGGGAGGAACTGGGAGGGGAATTGGGAGGAACTGGAGAGCAGCACAGGGCACTGGGAGGGACTGGGAGGGGACTGGGAGGAACTGGGAGAGCAGCACAGGGCACTGGGAGGGACTGGGAGGAACTGGGAGAGCAGCACAGGGAACTGGAAGGGAACTGGAAAGGACTGGGAGGAACTGGGAGAGCAGCACAGGGCACTGGAGGGACTGGGAGGGAATTGGGAGGGACTGGGAGGCACTGGGAGGGAACTGGGGACCAGTGGGAGACCAGCACAGAGCACTGGGAGGAACAGGGAACCACTGGGGGAGAGGCACAGGGAACTGGGAAGGAATTGGGAGGGACTGGGAGAGCAGCACAGGGCACTGGGAGGGAACTGGGAGGGACCCCGGGGTCCCCCTCAAGTGTCCCCAAATGTCCCCACCCCCCTCCTGGGCTGGGCTCAGTCTCAAACCCCCCCAACCCCCCCCCAAATGTCCCTCCTGTCCCCTCCCCGTGTCCCCCCCCCGTCCCTGTGTCCCCCCTGTCCCCTGTGTCCCCTCCCCGTGTCCCCCCCTGTCCCCTGTGTCCCCCCTGTCCCCTGTGTCCCCTCCCCGTGTCCCCCCCCTGTCCCCTGTGTCCCCTCTGTCCCCTGTGTCCCCGTACCTGGAGGAGCTCCGCCGTTTGGGGACAGTCCCCGCGGGGGTGGCCGGGCCCCGCTTGGGCCCCGCAGCGACTCCTCATCCTCCGAGCGGCTCGTGGCCATCGTGGCGACCTGGGGACACCTCAGTGTCACCTCGGGGGTCACCTCAGTGTCACCTCGGGGGTCACAGCACAGCCGGGGAGGGTTGGGGACACTGAGGGGACACTGAGGGGACACGAGCGGGCCCAAGGAGCCCGCGGGGCCCTCACGGCGTCCCCAGCCCCAAACCCCGGCCTGGCACAGACGCGGTCCCGGCCCCCCGCCCCGACCGCCGCCACCGGCGGCCCCTCAGCCCCTCCGCGGTGTCCCCGAATCCCTCCCGGTGTCCCCGAATCCCCCCGGCCTCACAGCCCCGGGAGCTCCAGGCCGCCACGGCCGCGCCTTTTCCGGTCTGCGCCGGAAGTAGAATGACGTCACTGAAGCCGCAGTGACGGCCTATCAGCTCTCAGGGGGCGGCGCCATCTTGAGTGTGGGCAGGGCCGCGCTCGTGGCGCTTCAGGCGCCGTTACCGGGGTTGTGGCGGGGTCCGGAGCGGCCGGGACCGGACCCGTGGGGTGAGGACGGGTCCGGGTTAGTCCGGGAGACACCGCCTGGCCCGACGGTGAAGTGGCCACTCTCAACATGCCACACCCGTCATGGCGATCGCCACACTCATCATGGCGGCCACAACACCCGTCATGGCGATCGCCACACTCGTCATGGTGGCCATCCCTGGACACTGAAGGAGCACTCGGGGTCTGTGTGGGGTCAGCGCCTTTTAATGGGGACAAAAAGCGACCCCTGGGGACAAAGTGACCCCTGGGGCGATGGCTCTGTCCGGTCACTGCCCATCCTGGGAGCTCCAGGACATGGTGGGGGCTCCATGGGGCCTTCCCAGGGCACAGCCAGGGACCATGTCCTGTGTTCCTGTCCTGTGTCCATGTCCTGTGTCCCTGTCCCGTGTCCTGAGTCCACCCCGTGTCCATCCTGCAGATGTCCCTCAGGTGGATCCAGGTGTCCGTGGACTGTCCCTGTCCCCATCCCTGTCCCTCCCGTGTCCATATTGAGTCCATCCCCGTGTCCATTTGTCCACGTTGTGTCCATCCCAAGGTCCCTCAGGTGGATCCTGGGGTTTGGGGCCCATCTCTGTCCCTGTGTCCATGTCCCGTGTAGTCCACGTTGTGTCCATCCCAAGGTCCCTCAGGTGGATCCTGGGGTTTGGGGCCCATCT
Organism: Sturnus vulgaris; assembly: GCF_052056855.1. Classification (NCBI taxonomy): domain Eukaryota; kingdom Metazoa; phylum Chordata; class Aves; order Passeriformes; family Sturnidae; genus Sturnus; species Sturnus vulgaris. The sequence goes on from NC_142272.1 coordinate 853,764, forward strand.
CTGTCCCTGTGTCCATGTCCCGTGTCCATTTGTCCATCCCATGTCCACCCCTGTGTCCCCTCCCGTGTCCATCTGTCCCATGTCTATTTGTCCTTCATGTCCATTTGTCCATCCCTGTGTCTGTCCCTGTGTCTGTCCCGTGTCCATCTGTCTGTCCCGTGTCCATCCATCCGTCCCGTGTCCATCCCTGTGTCTGTCCCGTGTCCATCTGTCTGTCCTATGTCCATCTTTCTGTCCCATGTCCATCTGTCCATGCCCCGTGTCCATCTGTCCATCCCCCGTGTCCATCTGTCCATCCCCCGTGTCCATCTGTCCGTCCCGTGTCCATCTGTCCGTCCCGTGTCCATCCTTCCGTCCCGTGTCCATCTGTCCATCCCCCGTGTCCATCTGTCTGTCCCGTGTCCATCTGTCTGTGCCGTGTCCATCCTTCCATCCATCCGTCCCGTGTCCATCCGTCTGTCCCGTGTCCATCTGTCCATGCCCCGTGTCCATCCCTCAGGCCGGGCTGCGGGGCCGGTCCCCGTCGCTGTCCTGGTGTCCGTGTCCGTGTCCGGTGCCGTGTCCGGGGCCGTGTCCGGGGCTGGCCGCCCACTCTCTCCGCTGGATGGTCCCGGTGCGGCCCTCCCGCGCCTGCGGCCGCTGCTCCCGCGGGATCCGCACGGCCCGGAACCGCGGCACGGCCGGCGGCGGCGCCCCGCGCCCGCCGGAAGAACCCCAGCTGTGCAGAGACAGCGCGATATAACACGAGATACCGCGATACGGCACGAGATACCGCGATACGGCACGAGATACCGCGATACGGCACGAGATACCGCGATACGGCACGAGATACCGCGATATGGCACGAGATACCGCGATATGGCACGAGATACCGCGATATGACACGAGATACCGCGATATGGCACGAGACATGGACCTATGGCACGAGATACCGCGATATGTCATGAGACACCATTGTGTGTCACGAGACATCACAATACGTCATGAGATACCGCGATATGTCATGAGATATCGCGATATGTCATGACAGCACGGTATGTCGTGATATAAACACAACGCGACACAGGACACAGCTGGGGTGGCACGACACGATATGTCACGATATGTCACGATATGTCACGACAGGACAGGCAGGACACAGCACAACTGGGGTGGCACGACATGACACGACATGGCGTGGCACGTCACGACATGCCGCGATACCATACAGTATGTCACGATATGACAAGACACGACCACAACTGGGGTGGCATGACACGACAGGAGGGTGTGGCAGGTCACGGTATGTCACGATATGTCACGATATGTCACGATATGTCACGATATGTCACGACGGGCGCTGACCCAGCGCGGTGCGTGCCGATATATCGCGATATATCGCGACAGGAGCTCACCTTCCAGAGCCCCAGCACGAGCAGCGCCAGCAGCAGCAGCCCCAGGAGCACGGCCAGAGGCAGCACCCACCAGGGGACAGCGGTGACTGCCACACCTGGGTCCAGGTGCAGCGACAGCGACATCTGGGGACGGCGGGGTCACAGCGGGGTCACAGCGGGGTCACAGCGGGGTCACAGCGGGGGTCACAGCGGGGTCAGGGGTCAGTGTTGGGGTCACTGGGGTCATTGTGGGGGTCACAGGGGGGGTCAAAGGGGGCCTGGAGGGACTTGGGGGACATTGGGGGACATCAGTGGGGGACTGGAGGGTTCGGGGGGGTCTGGGGGGATTTTGGGGTGGCCTGGGGACATCAGGGGACATTGGGGACATCGGGGGAGGGGTCTCTGGGGAGGTTATGAGGGGTCTGGGGGTGTCCGGGGAGTTTCGAGGGGTCCGGGGGTGTCCCCCAGCGGTGTCCCCGGGGTGTCCCCAAGGTGTCCCCAGGGGTGTCCCCGGGGTGTCCCCAAGGTGTCCTCGGGGTGTCCCCGGGGTGTCCCCACCTGTGCCACCGCGTCCCTGATGACGACATTGCCGCGGGGGGAGGTGACCGAGACCCCGGCGCGCACGATCAGCTCCAGGTTCTCCACGTCCAGGAACTCCTGGGAATTGGGGCAGGGGTCCAGGCCGGGCTGAGCCCCCTCCCCACCCCGGGACCCCCCCCCGGGACCCCCAGGGACCCCCCCCTCACCTCCAGGAAGGTCCCGTTCCAGAGGCGGCCCCGCGCCCGCAGCTCCGAGCGCTCCAGGGACGGCAGCGGGCACCGGAACGGGAGACAGCGAGCGGTGCCCCGGGCACAGTCCTGGGACAGCGACACGAGGGTGACAACGTGGGGTGACAACGTGGGGACACCCCGGGGATTGGGGGGACACCCCGGGAATGGGGGGACACCCCGGGAATGGGGGGGGACACCGGAACGGGCACCGGAACGGGAGACAGCGAGCGGTGCCCCGGGAACAGTCCTGGGACAGCGACACGAGGGTGACAACGTGGGGTGACAACGTGGGGACACCCCGGGAATGGGGGGACACCTCGGGGATGGGGGGGACACCGGAACAGGGCGGTGACAGCACGGGGACATCCCGGGGATGGGGAAATCCCAAAATGGGGCAGTGACAAAGCGGGGACACCAAGAATGGAGACACCCCGAAATGGAGACACCCCGAAATGGGGCAATGCCAGAGCAGGGGCACCCCAGGAGCGGGGGGACACCCCAGGCACGGGGACACCCCAGGCACGGGGACACCCCCACGAGCGGGGCCCCCCCAGACCCCCCCCCCCGCTCACCAGGGTCACGTTCCTCCCTCCTCCTCGCCGCGGGCACCCACCACGAGCGGCCCGGGGGCTCCTCGGGGGGGTCCCCCCGGTCCGGCGGCTCCTGGGGGGTGGGGGGAGGGTGGGCATGGGGGGAGGGGACAGGGACCCCCCTGGACACCCCCCGCTGTGTCCCCCCCCCCTCCACCTCAGGACAACTTTGGACACCTCTGGACACCCCCCTGGACTACCAAGGACACTTTTGGAAACCCCTGGGCACCCCTGGACACCCCTGGACACCCCTGGACAATGCTGGACACCCTTGGACACCACCCCAAGATCTCCTGGACACCCCTGGGTACCTCTGGGCACCCTTGGACACCTTTGGCCACCCCTGAACCCCTCTGGGCACTCTCTGGCCACTCTTTAACTCCTTTGGACACCCCTGGACAGCACCCCAAGCACCCCTGGCCACCCCAGGACACCTTTGGCCACCTTTGGCAACCCCTGGACCCCCCTGGACACCTTTGGCCACCCCTGGACCCCTCTGGACACCTTTGGACCCCCCTGGGCACCCCCTGGACACCTTTGGCCACCCCTGGACACCTTTGGATCCCCCTGGACACCCCCTGGGCACCTTTGGCCACCTTTGGACCCCCCTGGCCACCCCCTGGACACTTTTGGAACCCCTTTGGCCACCTTTGGCCACCCTTGAACCCCTCTGGACACCTTTGGACCCCCCTGGGCACCCCCTGGACACTTTTGGAACCCCTTTGGCCACCTTTGGCCACCCTTGAACCCCTCTGGACACCTTTGAACCCCCCAGGACCCCCCCCAAATCTGACCAGGGCGAGGCGCAGGGGGTTGGCCGGGGGGCTGCAGGGCACGGGGGGGGTGCCCAGCTCCAGGCTCAGGGGGTACAGGAGCCACTTCCCGTTGGGCAACTCCAGCGGCCACTGCACGGTGAGAGCGGCCGAGCCGGGGGTCTTGAGCACCGGGCCCCGCTGAGACACCTGGGGGGGGGACAGAAACGGGGACCCCAAAGTGTCAGGGACGGGGGAGGGCAGTGCCGAGCCCAAAAACAGCAGCTGGGGCCAAAAATAGCCCTGAGCCCAAAAAATAGCCCTGACCCCAAAAACTGCACAGACCCCAAAAACTGCACAAACCCCAAAAACAGCCCCGACCCCCAAAAACTGCCCCGACCCCCAAAAACTGCACAGACCCCAAAAACTGCACAAACTCCAAAAACAGCACAGACCCCAAAAACTGCCCCGACCCCAAAAACTGCACAAACCCCAAAAACAGCCCCGACCCCAAAAACTGCACAGACCCCAAAAACTGCACAAACCCCAAAAACAGCCATGACCCCAAAAACAGCACAAACTCCAAAAATAGCACCGACCCCAAAAATAGCCCTGATCCCAAAACCAGCCCTGATCCCAAAAACAGCCCGAGCCCAAAAATAGCATCAACCCCAAAAACAGCCCCGACCCCAACAACAGCCCCGACCCCAAAAACAGCCCCGACCCCAAAAAACAGAACAAACCCCCAAAACAA
>NC_142272.1:858202-898802 GCF_052056855.1 Sturnus vulgaris
TCACCTGGGGGCGCGCAGGTGAGCGCTGGGGGGGGGGCGGGGGAGCAGGGGAGGGGTCGGGGGGGGGGGGGGTTGGGGAGGGGGCTGCGCCCACCTGGGCCCCGCGTTTGAGGGGGTTCCCCAGCTCGCACTCCACCCTGGAGCCGTTCTGGTTGGCCAAGCACAGCACCTTGTCCTGGGGGGGGGGACAGGGCTGAGTGACCCCACCCCAGACCCCCCAAAACCCCCAGAGTGACCCGGGGTGACCCCAACCCAGAGCCCCCAAAACCCCCAAAGTGACCCCACCCCAGAGCCCCCAAAACCCCCAGAGTGACCCCTGGAGTGACCCCAACCCCAGAGCCCCCAAAACCCCGGGGTGACCCCACCCCAGAGCCCCCAAAACCCCCAGAGTGACCCCCGGAGTGACCCCAACACAGAGCCCCCAAAACCCCCAGAGTGACCCCGGGGTGACCCCACCCCAGAGCCCCCAAAACCCCCAGAGTGACCCCGGGGTGACCCCAACCCAGAGCCCCCAAAACCCCGGGGTGACCCCCAAAGTCACCCCACCCCAGAGCCCCCAAAACCCCCAGAGTGACCCCGGGGTGACCCCACCCCAGAGCCCCCAAAACCCCCAAAGTGACCCCAGCCCAGAGCCCCCAGACCCTCAGGACCTTCCCCATTGTTCTGCACCCCCAGGACTGACCCCATCCCTCTGACCCAGGACCACCCCAGAACCCCCAGACCCATCCCAGACCCCCAGGACTGACCCCACCCTACATCCCCAATTCCATCCCCCTTGTCTCCCCCCTGTCCCCCCCGATCCCCCCATGCCCCCTGTCCCCGCTGTCCCCCGTGTCCCCCCCCCTGTCCCCCCTCATCCCCCTCATCCCCCCCTGTCCCCCCCTTGTCCCCGCTGTCCCCCACCCCTGTCCCGGTCTCGTCGGGCCGCAGGGCAGCGTAGGGCAGCTCCGGGGGAAGGTGGCCACCAGCAGGGCCTGGTGGGCATCGTCCCCGTCCCTCTGCGGCTCCGAGGGGTCCGAGGGCTCGTTGGTCACCTGCACCTCCAGGGCCACGTCCTTCTGGTCACTGATGGCAAAGATGGCAGTGCCATCCTCGTCCCTGCGGGCAGAGCCACCGTGAGAGCCTTGGGGACATCTCTGTCACTCGGGGGGAGGTGGCAGTGCCAGCCTTGGGGACATCCCTGTCACTCACAGAGTGGTGGCAGTGCCATCCTCGCCCCTGTGACTCCCTTGGGGACATCCCTGTCACTCGGGGTGAAGGTGGCAGTGCCATCCTCTCCCCTGTGAGACCCCTTGGGGACATCCGTGTCACTCAGGGGGAGGTGGCAGTGCCAGCCTTGGGGACATCCCTGATCCCTCAGGGTGAAGGTGACAGTGCCATCCTCTCCCCCTGTGACTCCCTTGGGGACATCCCTGTCACTCAGAGAGAGGTGGCAGTGCCAGCCTTGTCCCTGTGAGACCCTTGGGGACATCCCTGACCCTCAGGGTAAAGGTGACAGTGCCATTCCCTCCCCTGCCACTGCCTTGGGGACAATCCTGATCCCTCAGGGTGAAGGTGGCAGTGCCAGCCTTGTCCCTGTGAGAGCCTTGGGGACATCCCCGTCACTCGGGGGGAGGTGGCAGTGCCAGCCTTGGGGACATCCCCGATCACCCACGGTGAGGTGGCCGTGCCAGCCTCGCCCCCGGGGGGTGCTGGGGACACCGAGGTGGCCGCTGGGGACGCGGAGGTGGCCGCTGTCCCCTCACCTGGGCAGGGGCAGGAAGTCGCTGTCGCCCAGGCGGGCGCAGAAGCGCGGCCGCAGCTCCAGGTGGCTCTGGCAGATTTTGTCATCGCCGCAGCCCTGGCGCAGGAAATGCACCTGGGGGGACACGGGGGGACACGGGGGACACGGGGACAATGCGGGAATGAGGGCGACACTCCAGGTGTCACCAGGGGACATCGGGGGGGACACGGGGACAGACGGGAGGACACACGGAGAGACAACAAGTGACACTGCCGGTGTCCCAAACGGGGATGGGGGGACACAGGAGGACACGGAGGTGACACAGGTGACACAGAGGGGACACACAGGTGACACACAACTGGTACAGGTGACACAGAAGTGACACAGGTGACACACAGGTGACACAGAGGGGACACACAGGTGACACACAACTGGTACAGGTGACACAGAAGTGACACAGAGGGGACACACAGGTGACACACAACTGGTACAGGTGACACAGAAGTGACACAGGTGACACACAGGTGACACACAGGTGACACAGAAGTGACACAGAGGGGACACACAGGTGACACACAACTGGTACAGGTGACACAGAAGTGACACAGGTGACACACAGGTGACACACAGGTGACACAGAGGGGACACAGGTGACACACAGATGGCACACAGGTGACACACAGCTGGTACAGGTGACACAGAGGTGACACAGGTGACACACAGGTGGCACAGGTGACACAGGTGGCACACAGGTGACACACAGAGGGGACACAGGTGGCACAGGTGACACAGGTGGCACACAGGTGACACACAGAGGGGACACAGGTGACACACAGGTGACACAGGTGGCACACAGGTGGCACAGGTGACACAGGTGACACACAGCTGGTACAGGTGACACACAGGTGGCACAGGTGACACAGGTGACACACAGCTGGTACAGGTGACACACAGGTGACACACAGATGGCACAGGTGGCACACAGGTGACACACAGCTGGTACAGGTGACACACAGGTGGCACACAGGTGGCACACAGGTGGCACAGGTGACACACAGGTGGCACAGGTGACACACAGGTGACGCACAGCTGGTACAGGTGACACACAGGTGGCACACAGGTGACACACAGATGTCACAGGTGACACACAGGTGACACAGGTGACACACAGGTGGCACACAGGTCCCACCTCGGCGCGGTGCGTGCTGGGCTGGCGCGGGCTCAGCACAGGTGACAGAGGTGGCAGCGCTGTCCCCCGGGCCCCCCCGGTGCCACCCCCGGGCCCCCCCGATGGCGTAGGCCAAGGTGACAGTGACAGGACGCAGCTTGTCCCGGATGTCATCCTGCACGGGAACGACGGGGAGGAGGAGGAGGGGGGGAGGAAGGTCAGGGCGGCACTCGGGGACAGGGGAGGTGCTGGCACACCTGGGGGGGAGGGGGGACAGTGGGGACAGGGAGGAGGAGGAGGAGGAGGATGAAGATGGGGATGAGGACAGAGCTGAGGCTGAGGAGGGTGAGGAAGAGGAGGAGGCTTAATGGGGATGAGGATGAGGACGAGGGTGAGGAGGATGAGGCCGAAGCACGCACGCGCAGCCAGAAGGTGAGGATAAGGAAGGTGAGGATGAGGATGAAGATGAGGATGAGGAGGATGAGGAGGGTGAGGATGAGGAGGGTGAGGAGGGTGAGGCCGAAGCACGCACGCGCAGCCGGAAGGTGAGGATGAGGAAGGTGAGGAGGATGAGGATGAGGAGGGTGATGATGAGGAGGGTGATGATGAGGAGGGTGAGGCCGAAGCACGCACGCGCAGCCGGAAGGTGAGGATAAGGATGAGGAGGGTGATGATGAGGAGGGTGAGGAGGATGAGGAGGATGAGGAGGGTGAGGCCGAAGCACGCACGCGCAGCCGGAAGGTGAGGATGAGGAAGGTGATGATGAGGATGGTGATGATGAGGAGGGTGAGGAGGGTGAGGCCGAAGCACGCACGCGCAGCCGGAAGGTGAGGATGAGGAAGGTGAAGATGAGGAAGGTGAGGATGAGGAGGATGAGGAGGGTGAGGCCGAAGCACGCACGCGCAGCCGGAAGGTGAGGATGAGGATGAGGATGAGGAAGGTGAGAAGGATGAAGATGAGGAGGGTGAGGAGGGTGAGGCCGAAGCACGCACGCGCAGCCGGAAGGTGTCGCTCACGCAGCGCCGCTCGCGCTGTCCCCGCAGCTCGAGGCTCCCCGAGGTTCGGTGCTCGGGCTCGGAGGGACCCCGGCCCAGGAAGGAGCCCCGGGGGGGCTGCCCCCGCCTGGGCCGCTCCGAGTCCCCCTCCAGCACGAACTGCAGCTCTGGGGGGCACGGGGGGGTCACTGGGGGGGTCACTGGGGGGGCACTGGGGGGGCACTGGGGGGCACTGGGCACGGGGGGGGTCACTGGGGGGCACTGGGGGGCACTGGGCACGGGGGGGGCATGGGGGGGCACTGGGGGGCACTGGGCACGGGGGGGGTCACTGGGGGGGCACTAGGGGGCACTGGGCACGGGGGGGTCACTGGGGATACGGGAGGGACCCCAGAGGATGGGGGGGGGGGCACCCCAGGGGATCGGGACTCCTGGGGATGGGGGTGCTCGGGAATTGGGGTGCTCGGGAATTGGGGTGCTGGGGATGGGGGCAGTTCAGGGCTGGGGGGTCCCCAAGGGATGAGGGGTCCTGGGAGGGCCCAGGGATGGGGGGGATGTTCAGGGATGGAGGGGACCCCCAGGGCTCAGGACCCCCAGGACTGAGACCCCCATATCCCGGGGTCCCTCGGGGTCCCCCCCATATCCCGGGGTCCCCCCAGTCTCGGGGGGCACTCACCGAGCCGGGGGCTGTAGCTGGCCGGACTCGCCGTGTAGCTGAAACACGCTCGGACCTCCACGCTGGGGGGACACGGGGGGGACACGGGGTCACCAGGGGGGACACGGGGGGGGACACGGGGTCACCAGGGGGGGACACGGGGTCACCGGGGGGGGGTCCCGCCAGTCCCACGGGTGGGGGACACAGAGGGGGACACGGGGGGGGGGGACACAGAGGGGACACGGTGGGGGGACACGGCGGGGGGACACAGAGGGGACACCTGGGGGGACACGGAGGGGGGACACGGGGGGGACACGGGGGGGGACACGGGAGGGGGGGACACGGAGGGGGGACACGGGGGGGGACACGGGGGGGGGGGACATGTGGGACACAGAGGGGACACGGGGGGACACAGAGGGGACACGGAGGGGGACACGGAGGGGGGACACGGGGGGGGGGGACACGGGGGGGGAGGGGACACGGTGCCACCCACCAGACGCCCTCCTGGTCGCGACAGTTGCTCTGCTCCAGGTCGATGTGGGGCGGCAGCAGCGAAACGTTCCGGGACACGTGAACCACCGGCCGAGCCCTGGGGGGGGGACATGGGGGTCCCGGGGGGAGCCCCCCCACTCCTGAGTGCACCCCCAGCCCCGGGGGGGACCCCCGAAAGGGGGGAAGGGGGTCCCCGGGAATGGGAGTTCCCAGGGGTGGGGGGTCCTGAGGGATTTGGGGGTCCTGAGGGATTTGGGGGTGTCCAGGAGTGGGGAGGACTCGGGGCTGGGGGGGGTTCTTGAGGGATTTGGGGGTCCCCGGGAATGGGAATTCCCATGAATTGGGGGGTGGGACTCGGGGATGGGGGGTCCTGGGAGATGGGAGAGTCCCAGGAATGGGGGGGTCCCCAGGGATTTGGGGGTCCCCAGGGATTTGGGATTCTCAGGAATTGGGGGGTTCTGGGGGGTCCCAGGGCTGGGGGGGTCGCTCAGGGGTTTGGGGGTCTCACCTGTAGAGCACCACGGTGTCCGACAGGGACCCCACGAGCAGGTCGGGGTACAGGTTCCCATCCACGTCCAGCCCCCCCGACAGCGAGTACCCAAAGGCAGAGACCCCCACGGCCTCCCCGTCCAGCACCTGGGCAGGGGGCGGCTCTGGGTGACCCGGGACCCCCGAGGGACCCCCGAGGGACCCCCCGGGACCCCCCCCGGGACCCCTCACCTGTGCCGGGCTGGTGACGATGCCCAGGGCGCTGCCGTGGTAAATGAAAACTTTGCCCGCGCCGTCAAAAGGGGCCCCCACGGCCAGGTCTGGGGGGGAAAAGGGGGGATTTGGGGGGGATTTTGGGGGGATTTTGGGGGGTCAGACCCTCCCCAGGGACCCCCTTGGGGTGCAGCCCCCCCCCCCCCCCCCCAGGTGGCACCGGCAGGACCCCGAAAAGCCCCTGAGCCCCCCGGGCTCGATTGTGCCGTGGGTCAGGTGCCCCCATGGAGCCATCCCCTGATCTTGGAAACCCCCCCAAAAAAATCCCCAAGTCCCCCCAAAGCCCCTCACCCCCAAATTCTGTCATGGTCGAGCTCTGCAATTCCACCATGCCCAGCCCGTGGAGACCCCAAATCCCCCCCAAAGCCCTCCCAAAACCCCCCCAAGCCCCCTCACCCTCAAATCCATCACACTTGGGGTCCATCTCCAGACCCCAAATCCCCCCAAAATCCCCCCCAAGACCCCATCGCCCTCGAAGCCGTCATGGTTTAGGTCCATCCCCAGACCCCAAATCGCCCCCAAATCCCCCCCAGACCCCCCTAAACTCCCCCAAATCCCCCTCAGACCTCCCCCAAATCCACCCAGACCCCCTCACCCTCAAACCCATCGTGGTTTAGGTCCATCCCCAGACCCAAATCGCCCCCAAATCCCCCTCAGACCCCCCAAAATCCCCCCAAATCCCCCTCAGACCCCCCCCAGAGCCCCTCACCCTCGAACCCATAATGGTTTAGGTCCATCCCTAGACCCCAAATCCCTCTCAGACCCTCCTCAAATCCCCCTCAGACCCCCCCTAAACTCCCCCAAATCCCCCTCAGACCCCCCCCAGACCCCCCCCCAGAGCCCCTCACCCTCGAACCCATCATGGTTTAGGTCCACCCCCAGACCCAAATCGCCCCCAAATCCCCTCAGACCCCCCTAAACTCCCCCAAATCCCCCTCAGACCCCCCCCAGACCCCCCCAGAGCCCCTCACCCTCGAACCCATCATGGTTTAGGTCCACCCCCAGACCCAAAATCGCCCCCAAATCCCCCTCAGACCCCCCTAAACTCCCCCAAATCCTCCCCAGACCCCCCCCCGGAGCCCCTCACCCTCGAAGCCGTCCCTGTTGAGGTCCCCGGCCGAGCCGAGCGCTGTCCCGAAGCCGGAGCCGCGGGAGCCGTTCAGCCTCAGGGGGGTGGCGCTGTCCCAGAGCCCCCCCGGGTTGATGTAAACGTACACGGCCCCCCCGATCTCCTCCTGCCGCTCGAAAAAGTGGGGGGCCCCCACGGCCAGGTCCATCCAGCTGAGGGGGGGGACACACGGATCTGTCACACACACACACACACACACACACACACACCCCCCTGCAGCGGGGATGGATCCTCCCGGCAATGGCGGGGGGCGGAGGAGTTTGGGGGTTCAGGGGTTTGGGGGGACTCAGGGGTTTGGGGGGTTCAGGGGTTTTGGGGGGGGTTCAGGGGGTTTTGGGGGGGTTCAGGGGTTTGGGGGGTTCAGGGGTTTTGGGGGTTCAGGGGTTTTGGGGGGGGTTCTGGGGATAGGGGGTCTTGGGGTGGGATCTGCATGGGGCGATCTGAACGGGATTTGGGGGTTTCAGGGGTTTGGGGGGGTCAGGGGTTTTGGGGGGCTCTGGGGTTTTGGGGGGCTCTGGGGTTTGGGGGGTGCTCAGGGGTTTGGGGGAGACTCTGGGGTTTTGGGGGATTCAGGGATTTGGGGGGCTCAGAGGTTTGGGGGGGTTCAGGGGTTTGGGGGGTTCAGGGGGTTTGGGGGGGTTCTGGGGGTAGGGGGTCTTGGGGTGGGATCTGCATGGGGGGATCTGAACGGGATTTGGGGGGTTCAGGGGTTTTGGGGGCCTCAGGGATTTGGGGGAGACTCTGGGGTTTTGGTGGGTTCAGGGGTTTGGAGGGGACTGGGGGATCCCAGGGGTGGGTGGTACCCATGGGGGTCTCCCCGGGATTTTGGGGCTCGGCATCCCTGCAGGTGACCCCGGGGTGACCCACAGTGACAAAGGTGACCCCGGGGTGTCCCACAGTGACAGGGGTGACACTGAGATGTCCCACAGTGACAAAGGTGACCCCGGGGTGACCCACAGTGACAAAGGTGACCCTGAGGTGTCCCACAGTGACAAAGGTGACCCCGAGGTGTCCCACAGTGACAGGGGTGACACTGAGGTGCCCCACAGTGACAGGGGTGACCCCGGGGTGTCCCCCCCAAACGCACCCGTCGCTGTTGAGGTCCAGCACGGCCACAGCGTGGCCGAAGGCCGAGGTCAGTTGGTGTCCGGCCAGCACGGCCTCGGCCACCAGGCGATTGGCGCTGTCGCGACGCAGGATGACAACAGCGCCCGTGTGGTTGGCGCGGGGGGCGCCGGTGACAAAACTCAACTGATGGGGACGCGTCAGCCCCGCCCCGGAGTCCACCGAGAACCCTGCGGGGACACCGGGGATTGGGGACACCGGGGATTGGGGACACCGGGACACCGGGGACTGGGGACAGCCCTGGAACCACCCAGAACCACCCCCGGAACCACCGAGAACCCTGCGGGGACACCGGGGATTGGGGACACCGGGGATTGGGGACACCGGGGATTGGGGACACCGGGGACTGGGGACTGGGGACAGCCCTGGAACCACCCAGAACCCTGCGGGGACACCGGGGATTGGGGACACCGGGGATTGGGGACAGCCCTGGAACCACCCAGAACCCTGCGGGGACACCGGGGATTGGGGACACCGGGGACTGGGGACAGCCCTGGAACCACCCAGAACCATCCCCGGAACCACCGAGAACCCTGCGGGGACACCGGGAATTGGGGACACGGGGACACCGCGGGGTTTGGGGACAGCCCGGTCACCCCCAGTCCTGGAATTCTCCTGGTGGGAATGGGGAAGAAATGGGGCAGAATGGGGGAAATGGGGGAATTGTCCTGGTGGGAATTGGGGGGAAATGGGGGAATTCTCTTCGGGGGATTGGGGGGAATTTCCTCCTGGGATTGGGGGAAATGGGGGATTCTTGTGGGAATCGGGTGAGGTGCAGCCCTGCGCAGATCTTGGGGGGGAAATGGCAGAATTCGGGGGCCAGAGCAGCAAAACCCAGAGCAGAGCCCCCTCCCCACATGCAGTGATTGCCGTGAGCAGCCCCCCAAAGCCCCCCCAAAGCCCCCCCAAAGCTCCCCCGAGCCCCCAGCCAGGCTCCAGCCCCCCCCCTCACAATCCATGCACCCCCCCCATGCAAAAACATCACCGGGGACAAGCGGGGACACGGGCGGGGGTGGGGACACGCCAGGCTCTGGGACCCCCCCAAAAAAGCTCTGAGACCCCCCCAAAACTCTGAGACCCCCCCAAAAAAGCTCTGAGACCCCCCCAAAGCTCTGGGACCCCTCCCCAAAGCTCTGAGACCCCCCCCCCCCCAAAGCCTGGCAGTGCCCCCAACACAGCCCTGGCACAGCGACAGGACACGGGACGGGGACAAGGGACAGAGATTGGGGACAAGGGAGGAGGACACGGAGAGGGGACAGGAATGGGGGACAGGGGACAGGGACTGGGGACACGGAGATTTGGGGACACAGGGACAGGGGACACAGGATTTGAGGGGACACAGAAATTTGGGGACACAGAATTTGAGGGGACACAGAAATTTGGGGACACAGGGACAGGGGACACAGGATTTGAAGGGATGAAAATGAGGGGACAGCGATGGGGGACACAGCGGTGGGGACAGGGTTTGGTGACACCGGGGTGGGGACACGGCCCGGGGGGGGGGGGGGGGGGTGACAGACACAAGAGGGGAGGGGTCGTGCAGTGGCGGGGGGTGACGCGGCCACACGAGTGCGAGGGGACACGCGTGGGGACAGGTGTGTGCAGGGGGACAGGTGTGTGCAGGGGGACAGGTGTGTGCAAGGTGACACGCCTGGGGACAGGTGGTGTGTGCAGGGGGACACCTGTGGGGACACGGGGGCTGTATCTATGTCCGGGAGGGGACACGAGCGTACAGGTGACACCTGAGCGTGTCAGGGACACACCTGTACAGGTGACACCCGCGCCCACGTGAGAAAGGGACATCCAGGAAGGCCACACGCGTGTCCAGGGTGACACACGTGGGCAGGGGGGACACCCGCCATGGGGACACGCGTGACGTCACACGCGTGTAAGGGGGACACCCGTGACGTCACACGCGTGTAAGGGGGACACCCGCCATGGGGACACGCGTGACGTCACACGCGTGTAAGGGGGACACCCGTGACGTCACACGCGTGTAAGGGGGACACCCGCCGTGGGGACACGCGTGACGTCACACGCGTGTGCCCGCAGGACCCTCCCGGGTTGGGGGGGAGTGGGGGATGGCGACACGGCACGGGGAGGGTCACACACGGCACACGGGTGGCACACGGGTGGCACACGGGTGGCACACGGGTGGCACACGGGTGGCACACGGGTGGCACACGGGTGGCACACGGGTGGCACGCACGAACCCAGGTAGGAATTGTGCGCCACGTCCGCGGCCGCGCCGGGGACCCTCTCTCCGGGCTCGGGGGTCCGGAAGACCCTCTGGTCGGGGGCGGCGCTCTCAATGTTTGTCACAAAGAGCAGCCCTGGGACCGCGACAGACACGGGGGAGGGGCGGTCAGAGGGGCTCGGGGGGCTCGGAGGGGCCGCGGCTGCCGTTGAGGGGGGGTCCCCCCGGGCCGGGCCCCCCCCCCCGTACCGAAGTAGCTGTTGGCGGGCACGGGGATGAGCGAGGGGTCCTGGTCCTTCTCGCCCCCCGCCTCGAAGGGGCCGGCGTCGAGGCGCAGCAGATCCAGCGAGCTCTGGTTGAGCTGCTCCACGCGCAGGGTCCCTGTGGGGCCCGGGGGGGACAGCGGGGACACCGTGGGGACCCTCCCGAGACCCCCCCCCCCCCGAGACCCTCCCGAGAGCCTCGAGATCCGGGGAGTTCCACGGGCAGGGAGCCCCCCCCGGGGTGAGGGGACACCGAGGGGACCCCCGGGGACACCGAGGGCTCCAGGGAGCTCTGGCTGAGCTGCTCCACGAGCGGGGAGCGTGTGGGGGGTCCCAGGGGACACGGGGGACAGCGGGGACACCGTGGGGACCCTCCCGAGACCCTCGAGCTCTGGGGAGTTCGGACTCCATGGGCAGGGACCCCTCCCCAGGGTGAGGGGACACCCAGGGACACCGAGGGGACACCGAGGGACCCTGGTGAGGCAGCGAGCTCAGCTCCAGCCCCAGCATCACCTGTGCACACCTGCACACACCTGGGAGGGGTCCCAGGGCTCTTCACCCTCCAAATTTTGGGTGCCACACCCCTCACACCCCCAAACCCCCACCGGGGAGGGGGTCCCGCCGCCCCCTCACCCTTCCAGTTGTGGGTGCCGGGTGCCCCCAGCAGGGACACCCACCCAGACGCCCCTCACCCTTCCAGTTGCGGGTACCGGGGTCTCGGAGAAGGAGCACCCACCCAGACCCCCAAACCCACCCTGGGGAGGGGTCCCAGCGCCCCTCACCCTTCCAGTTGTAGGTTCCGGGTGCCCCCAGCAGCACGTAGCGGCGGTCGGGGCTGAAAGCGGCCGCCAGTCCCTGCTGGCAGGTCCCGAATCTCTCGTGGCCCTGTGGTCGCCCCTCGCAGAATTTCCACTCGCCGCCGTCCAGCTCGTCCCGCACTCGCAGGTCCTGGCTCAGCACGAAGCAGCGCCCGATCACGTCCCGCGTCTCCAGCGGCTGCCGCACCCGGTGCCGCACCTCGTACCGGTGGGCGCAGGTCTGGGGGAGGAGGAGGAGGAGGAGGAGGAGTAGGGGGGGACATCCCGGGGTGGGGGAGGGGTCACAGCGAGCCGGGACCCCTCCCTTTAAAGTGTCGCCGGTGTCCCCAAGCCACTCCCCGGCGCTCACCACGATCTTTCCGCCGGGCCCTTGGCTCTTGACGCTGACCCCGAGCCACTGGTTCTCTTTGCTCTCCCGCTGCGGGTCCACTGGGGGGGGTGGGGGGAACGGGGAGGGGTCAGGCCCGCTGGGACCCCTCCCCAGGGACCCCCCCCCGGCCCCCCCAGCTCACCTCCCTCATCGATGGGCACCCGCCAGCAGTCGGAGAGCTCGGGGCTCAGCGGGCAGGCGAACAGAGCCCCGGTGCGGTTGGCACCTTGGCCGGGCAGGGCCAGCGCTTGGGGGGCTCCCACGAGCAGCCTGGGGGAGGCGGGACCCCCCCGTTAGGGGGGACTCCGTGACCCGCAGGACCCCTGGGCAGCCTCCCCACCCCCCCCCCCCCCCCCCCATATCTCGGGACCCCCGAGCGGCTGTGCCACCCCCGAGCAGCTGTGCCACCCCCGGGGCCAGCCCGGCCCGGCAGCTGCTGGCCCGACAGCTCGCGACACGCGTGGGGGACACGAGGGGACACGGCCGGGACACCCCTGACCCCCCACCCTGACCCCCAGGAGGGGACACGGGGCGCTCCCCGGTGGGGCCAGCGCGGTGTCACCATCACTGGTCACCCCCTGTGGCCACCCCCGGTGGCTCTGCCCGGGCTGGCGGTGGCCTCGGGGACACGGCGGAGCCCCGGGGGGTGGCAGGGAGGCAGAGCCGGTAAAAATAAACTGGAATTCACTCAAAATAACCCCGCAGCAACATGTCCAAAAAAGGAGGGAGCACACGGAGGCACCGGGTGCCCCACGGAGCCGGGCACGGCACCCTGAGAGGGGACAGGGCGACAAAGCCAGCCGGGGAGCCGGGGGACAGGCAGGGGACAGAGCGGGGACAGTGTGGGGACAGTGTGGGGACACCTGCAGCGGGCACCGGCAGCCAAACCGCCCTCGGTGCCAAGAACGCGGCGCGGGCGGCAGCGCTGCGACACCGCGGCGACAGCGGCGACACCGGGCTGGGGAGGGGCGGGGGGACAGAGGGGACAGAGGGGACAGAGAGGCCAGGGGGGCGAGGGGCGGGGGGGACACGCGGGTGACAGCGCGATGTGACCCCCCCTGCTCCGGGGGTCCCCATGGCTGAGACCCCCGGGGGCTGT
The DNA here is from genome assembly GCF_052056855.1 of Sturnus vulgaris. Classification (NCBI taxonomy): domain Eukaryota; kingdom Metazoa; phylum Chordata; class Aves; order Passeriformes; family Sturnidae; genus Sturnus; species Sturnus vulgaris. The sequence continues at coordinate 870,996 of NC_142272.1, forward strand.
CGGGGGGGACAGGGGGACATCGGGACAGGGGGGGACAGGGGGGACATGGGGACACGGGGCCGTGGCCGGCAGTCGCGGGTGGGCGTTCGCCGCAGGGCCCGGCCCGGGGGGGGCCCAGCCGGGGGGGTCCCTCCAGCCGAGAGCTCCGGAGCCCCCCCAGGACCCCCCTCCCCCGCTAATGCTGAATAATCCCGGGCGGCGCAGGCGGCCTGGCACTGTCCCTGTCGCCTGGCACTGTCCCTGTCGCCTGGCACTGTCCCTGCTGTCCCTGCTGTCACCGTCCCCCCGCTCCGCAGAGCGCTGCGGTGGGGTCTGGGGGTCCCGGTCCCCCCGGGTGGGGTCTGGGGGTCCCGGTCCCCCCGGGTGGGGTCTGGGGGTCCCGGTCCCCCCCAGCCCCGCGGCTCCCGGAGCTCCCGAGCCCCCAAAGCTCGGGGATCGCGGTCCCGCCCCAGCCCAGTGCCCGGTTCTGCTCTCCCCATTCCCGCGGCTCCCGGAGACCCCAGCCCCATTTCAGCCCCATTTCAGCCCCATTTCAGCCCCATTTCAGCCCCATTTCCTCCCCATTCCCGGGGGAATCGCGAGTCCCCAGCCCCAGGGCTTCGTCCCGCCAGACCCCCCCAAATCCCGGCAACGGGATCCCCCCGGAACTCCCAAAATCCCCCAAACTCCGGCAATAGGATCCTATAGGATCCACCAGAACTCCCCCAAATCCCGTCCAGAGGATGCCCCCCAAATCCCGGCAATAGGACCCACCAGAACTTCGGAAAATCCCCCCAAACCCCGGGAACAGAATCCCCCCGGAACTCCCCAAATCCCCCAAATCCCGTCCAGAGGATCCCCCCCCCAAATCCCAGCACCAGGACCCCCAGAATTCCCCCAAATCCCCCAAATCCCGCCCATAGGATCCCCCCGGCGCTCCCAGCTCCGCTCCCCTCTCCCCCCCATTCCCGGGGGTCTCCGTCCCTTCGCCCCCCGGGGGTCGCGTCCCGCTCGCCCCCTCCGTGTCCCCCTGGCCCCGCTCGCCCCCTCCATGCCCCGCTCGCCCCCTCCGTGTCCCCCTGGCCCCGCTCGCCCCCTCCGTGTCCCACTCGCCCCCTCCGTGTCCCACTCGCCTCCTCCGTGTCCCACTCGCCTCCTCCGTGTCCCACTCGCCCCCTCCGTGCCCCGCTCGCCCCCTCCGTGTCCCCCTGGCCCCGCTCGCCCCCTCCGTGTCCCCCTGGCCCCGCTCGCCCCCTCCGTGTCCCGCTCGCCCCCTCCGTGCCCCGCTCGCCCCCTCCGTGCCCCGCTCGCCCCCTCCGTGCCCCGCACTCACCACCCCGCGGGCTCGGGGCTCAGCTGCCGGTGCAGCGCCACGGCCGCTCCGAAGAGGCTCCCGCGCTCGCCGTCCTTCAGCACCGGGCTGCTCCCGTCCAGGTTAAAAGCGGCGGCCGTCGGTAGCCACAGGGCCAGCCACGGTAGCCACAGGGCCGGCCACGGTAGCCACAGGGCCGGCCACGGTAGCCACCGGCAGCCGGAGCTCGCCATCCCCGCGCTGGCGGCGCCGCCGCCCGCGGGAGGAGCCGCGGAGCTCCCGGGGGGCGGCTCAGCCCCGGCCCCGCCCGCGGAACCGGGAAACCCCCGGAGACCCCACCCCGGGGAGGGGCTGGGGGAGCCACCCTATAGGGCAGGGGGCGGCCCCATAGGGCAGGGAGTGACCCCAAACCTCAGGGAGTGACCCCAAACCTCAGGGAGTGACCCTATAGAGCCCCATAGAGAGTGACCCCATAGGGCAAAGTGTGACCCCATAGGGCAGGGAGTGACCCCAAACCTCAGGGAGTGACCCTATAGGGCACAGAGACCCATAGAGAGTGACCCCACAGGGCAAAGTGCGACCCCATAGGGCAAAGTGTGACCCTATAGGGCAGGGAGTGACCCCAAATAGGGCACAGAGCCCCACAGGGAGTGACCCCATAGGGCAGAGAGTGACCCCAAACCACAGGGAGCGACCCCAAACAGGGCAGAGAGTGACCCCAGTATTGGAGAGACTGCACCCTATATCGGAGACTGCACCCCATATCGCGATACTGCACCCCATAGCAGAGTTATTGCACCCCATAGCAGAGTTATTGCACCCCATATCAGTTATTGCACCCCATATCATATTTACTGCACCCCATATCGCGATATTGAGCCCCATATCAGTTATTGCACCCCATATCATATTTACTGCACCCCATATCGCGATATTGAGCCCCATATCGCACCCAGCTGAGCCCGGGTGCACCTGGGGAGGGTTTTGGGGGGACCCTGAAGGATTCTGAGTCTGGGGGGGTTTTGGGGGATCCTGAGAGGTTCTGGAGGGGTCTTGGGGGGGGGAGTTTGAGGGGTCCTGAGGGGTTTTGGGGGGTCCTGGGGGGGTTCCTAAGGGGTTTGGGGGGCCCTGAAGAGTTTGGGGAGGGGTCTCTGGGGAGTCTTGGGGGGTTTTGGGGGGGTCTCTGGGGGATTTGGGGGATTCCGAGGGGGGGAGTTGGGGGATGCTGAGAGGTTTTGGGGGGGGTCTCTGGGGGGATTCCAGGGGGGTTTTGGGGGATCCTGAGAGGTTTTCGGGGGGGTCTCTGGGGGGATTCCAGGGGGGCTTTGGGGGATCCTGAGAGGTTTTGGGGGGTCTCTGGGGGATTCCAGGGGGGTTTTAGGGGGTCCTGAGAGGTTTGGGGGGGTCTCTGGGGGGGATTCCAGGGGGGGTTTGGGGGGGTCTCTGGGGGATTTGGGGGATTCCAGGGGGGTTTGGGGGGTCCTGAGAGGTTTGGGGGGGTCTCTGGGGGGGATTCCAGGGGGGGTTTGGGGGGGTCTCTGGGGGATTTGGGGGATTCCAGGGGGGTTTGGGGGATCCTGCGAGGTTTTTGGGGGTCCTGGGGGGATTCCAGGGGGGTTTTAGGGGATCCTAAAAGTCCAAGGGACCCCTCCCGAACCCCAAAACCCAGAGGGGAGGAGCCAAACCCGAGGGGGCGGTGCCGGGACCCCCAGCCCCAATCGGAACTTTTTTTTTTTTTTTTTTTTTTTTTTTTTTTTTTTTTTTTGGGGGGGGGAGGGGAGGGATTTTAACGATGTGGCGACCCCCGTGCCCCCCCCCCCCAGCCCCCCCAGGGGTATTTTTGGGGTGGGGAGGGGACACTCGCTCACATTTTCCAGCTCCCGGGGTTTATTTTTATCCCCTCTCCAAATCCCGGGAGATTTTCCAGCTCGGCCGGGGCCGTGTGAACCAGCGCGGCCCCTCCCCTCCCCGTATTTTGGGGGGTCCTGAGGGGATTTGGGGGGTCATGAGAAAATTTGGAGGGGTCCTGGGAATATTTGGAGAGTCCTGAGGGGATTTTGGGGGGTCATGAGAAAATTTGGGGGGGTCATGAGAAATTTGGGGGGGTCCTGGGAATATTTGGGGAGTCCAGAGGGGATTTGGGGGGTCATGAGAGGGTTTTGGGGAGTCCTGAGGGGATTTTGGGGGGGTCTAGAGGGGATTTGGGGGGGTCCTGAGAATATTTGGGGGGTCCTGAGAGGATTTTGGGGGGTCCTGGGGGGGGGTCCTGAGAGAATTTGGGGGGGTCCTGAGAAGATTTGGGGAGTTCTGAGGGGATTTTGGGGGGTCTAGAGGGGATTTGGGGGGGTCCTGAGAGGGTTTTGAGGGGTCTTGAGGGGATTTTGGGGGGTCCTGAGAATATTTGGGGGGTCCTGAGGGGATTTTGGGGGGTCCTGAGGGGATTTGGGGGGGTCCTGGGAATATTTGGGGGGTCCTGAGGGGATTTTGGGGGGGTCCTGGGTGGATTCGGGGGGGTCCCGCGTGGATTTTTGTTTTGGGGGGGTTCTTTTGAGGGTTTATTTTTGGGATTTATTTTCGGGAATTTTTTTGCGGGTTTTTTTTTTTTTTTGTTTTTTTTTTTTGTTTTTTTTTTTTTTTTTTTTGGTTTTGTTTTGGGTTTTTTGGGTTTTTTTTTTATAATCCCGATCTGACTTTGAGCGAGGTTTTATGGGATGGGGAATTCGGGAATTCCGAGGGAAGGACGGGACCCGCGGAAAGAGGGAGGAAAATGCCCCAAAAACGGGGGAAAAAAAAACCACAAAAAAACGTGGAAAAGAGGGAGGGAAATTCCCCAAAAACGGGAAAAAAAACAAAAAAAAACCGTGGAAAAGAGAGAGGGAAATGCCCCAAAAACGGGAAAAAAAACAAAAAAAACGTGGAAAAGAGGGTAAGGAAATTCCCCCAAAACGGGAAAAAAAAACAAAGAAAAAACAAACAAACAAACAAACAAACAAACAAAAACAAAAAAAAAAAAACGTGGAAAAGAGGGAATCCATCCCAGGATCAATCCCAAAATTCCCCCATCCCATTATTTCCATGGAATAAATCCCAAAATTTCCCCATCCCAGGATTTAAATGAAATAAATCCCAAATTTTCCCCATCCCAGGATTTCTCTGGGATCAATCCCGGGGCCGTTCCCGAGGTCCCGGGGGTGACTCCGGGATATTTTTACCCTTCCCGGGTCCTTTTGGGTTATTTTGGGGTTTTTTTTGGGGATTTTGGGTCCTTTTGGGTTATTTTGGGTTATTTTTGGCCGCGTTTCCCACTCGAATTCCTGCGGCCGCGGCCGGAATTCCGGGATCCACTGGGGAGAACTGGGAGGAACTGGGAGGGACTGGGAGGGAACTGGGAGGGACTGGGAGCGGCAGAGCGGGGGCGGCCGAGCCCGAGACCCCCTCCCGGCTTCGGGCTGCACCTTCCTCATCATCATCATCATCATCATCCTCATCCTCCTCCTCCTCCTCTTCCTCCCAGGCTGAATCCCGGCATTTCTGCCTTCCTCATCCTCCCCAATCCAGGGCAATAACGGGACCTTCCTCATCCTCCTCATCCTCTCCGTTCTCCTGGTGCCAAATCCCGGGAATTTTGCGGCTCCCACAAGGATAAATCCCGGATTTTTGGGGTTTTTTTTGGTTTTTTTTCCCGGCTCCCAGGGTTCGGAATCCCGGGAATTTTGCGGCTCCCACAAGGATAAATCCCGGATTTTTTTGTTTTGTTTTTTTTCCCGGCTCCCAGGGTTCGGAATCCCGGGAATTTTCCCGGCGCACTCTTCCGGCTCCCCTGGGAATTTTTTCTTTTCGTTTCCCGGGAATTTTTCCTGGCAGCGGCAGCCCCTCCCTGGCCCCTATGGAACCCCCAGCCCCCTATAGAACCCCCAGTCCCCTATAACCCCCCAGCCCCCTATAGAACCCCCAGTACCCCACGGACCCCCAATTCCCTGCGAACTCCCCAATCCCCTACAGCCCCCTCCAGACCCCCCCAGTCCCCTATAGCCCCTATAGAACCCTTCCAATCCCCTACAGATCCCCCAATCCCCTATAGACCCTATAGATCCCGCAGTCCCCTATAGACCCTATAGGACCCCTCCCAATCCCCTATAGCCCCCCAATCCCCTACAGACCTCCCCAATCCCCTATAGGACCCCCCCAATCCCCTATAGCCCCTATAGAGCCCTCCCAATCCCCTATAGCCCCTATAACTCCCTCAGTCCCCTATAGGATCCCCCAATACCCTATAGCCCCTATAGCCCCCCCAATCCCCTATAGAACCCCCCCAATCCCCTTTAGCCCCCATAACTCCCTCAGTCCCCTATAGGACCCCCCCCAATCCCCTATAGCCCCTATAACTCCCTCAGTCCCCTATAGGATCCCCCAATACCCTATAGCCCCTATAGGACCCCCCCAATCCCCTATAGGACCCCCCCAATCCCCTTTAGCCCCCATAACTCCCTCAGTCCCCTATAGGACCCCCCCCAATCCCCTATAGCCCCTATAACTCCCTCAGTCCCCTATAGGATCCCCCAATACCCTATAGCCCCTATAGGACCCCCCCAATCCCCTATAGGACCCTCCCAATCCCCTATAGCCCCCCATAACTCCCTCAGTCCCCTATAGGACCCCCCCAATCCCCTACAGCCCCTATAGAACCCTCCCAATCCCCTATAGGACGCCCCCCAATCCCCTATAGCCCCCATAACTCCCTCAGTCCCCTATAGAACCTCCCCAATCCCCTTTAGCCCCCATAACTCCCTCAGTCCCCTATAGGACCCCCAGTCCCCTATAGAACCCCAGGTCACGTGGCTCTCCGCAGGGCGGTCACGTGCCGGTGACGCACGGCGAGGGGGGCGGGACGTTCGGTCACGTGGTAGCCGGTCACGTGACGCGCGCGGTGTCACGTGACGCGGCGGCCGCCATGCTGTCCCGGCTGCTGAAGGAGCACCAGGCCCGGCAGAGCGAGCGGCGCGAGCTGCAGGGTGAGCCCCGCCCCCGTCCCCATGGCAACAAACCCCGCCCTCCGCGTCCCATTGGCTGCCGGAGCTGCCACTCACCGCAGAACGGCATCCCATTGGCTGGCGCGGCTGTCCGTCAAGAGTGGGGGAAAGGGCGGGAAGCGTGAGGAGCCCTGAGGGGCGGCTGGGGGGGGGCCGTGAGGTCACTGCTCCGCGCGGTGACGTCACACAGTAGCGTGATGACGTCGCACAGGATCGTGGTGACATCACGGGGTGCCGCAGGCCGGGTGGGGGTCCCGCCGCCCCTCACGGCGCTGTCCCCGTGTGTCCCCACGCAGAGCGGCGGCGCAGGGAGGCGATCGCGGCCGCCACCCGCCTCACCGAGGCCTTGGTCGATCACCTCAACGTGGGGTGAGCCCGCGACCCCCGGGACCCCCAGATTCCTTCTGGGACCCCCCTCCCGCCGAGCCCCAGACCCCTCCCGGAGACCCCAAACCCCGTGTGGGAACTCCCAGCCCCTCAAAGACCCCCTGGGCACCCCAAACTCCCCCTGGGGCTGTAAATGTAGCAGCCTGACCCCCCCCTTCCCCGAGACCCCCAACCCCACAGACCCCCCTTCTTATGGACCCCAAACTTCATAGACCGACCCCCCAACCCCACAGACCCCCCCATTTCCCACAGCCTCACCCTCCCAGGGACCCCCAACCCCTTCAGAACCCCCCTCCCCAAAGACCCCCCTCAGACGACACCCCTCAACCCCATAGACACCCCCAGCCCCACAAATCCAAATCCCCCTTCCCAGGGATCCCCTCAGACACCCCCAGTGCCTCAACGAGGATCCTCAACCCCATAGACACCCCCCAGCCCCACAAATCCCCCTCCTCAGGGTCCCCAACCCCCCAAATCCCCCTTCCCAGGGACCCCCAACCCCCCAAATCCCCCTTCCCAGGGACCCCCAACCCCACAAATCCCCCTTCCCAGGGACCCCCAGCCCCCTTAGACACCCCCAGTGCCTCAACGAGGATCCCCAACCCCATAAGCCCCCCCCAACCCCCCAAATCCCCCTTCCCAGGGACCCCCAGCCCCACAAACCCCCCTTGCTCAGAACCCCCAATCCCCCAAATCCCCTTCCCAGGGACCCCCAACCCCACAAATCCCCCTTCCTCAGAACCCCCAACCCCACAAATCCCCATCCTCAGGACCCCCAGCCCTATAAATCCCCTTCCCAGGCACCCCCAACCCCACAAATCCCCTTCCAGGCACCCCCAACCCCACAAACTCCCCATCCTCAAGACCCCCACCCCTATAAATCCCCTTCCCCAGCCCCCCCAAATCCCCCTTCCTGAAGACCCCCTACCCCCAGATTCCCTCCCAGCCCCTTTTCCCTGCCCCAAACCCCTTCCCCACCTCTTTCCTCCCTCTTGTGGGGGTCCCCCCTCCCTGGGGGGGTGTCGGGTGACCCCCGTGTCGCCCCCCCAGGGTGGCCCAGGCCTACGTGAACCAGCGCAAACTGGACCAGGAGGTGAAGACGCTGCAGGTGCAGGCGGCCCAGTTCGCTCGCCAGACCGGCCACTGGATCTCCATGGTGGAGAATTTCAACCAGGCCCTCAAGGTGGGGGTCCCAGCCCCCCCAAAAAACACACCCTGGGGAGGGGGCACTCGGGGATCCTCGGGGAAAGGGGCAGGAGAAGCCGGGAGGGGAGCAGGTGGGGTACGGGGAGCGCTGGGTGGGGGGGAATGGGGCAGGAATGAAGACCCCAGACCCATATGGGGAGGGATGAAGACCCCAGACCCATATGGGGAGGAATGAAGCCCCCAGACCCATATGGGGAGGGAGATTTGGCTCCCAGACCCAGGGGAGGGATGAAGCCCCCAGACCCATATGGGGAGGGAGATTTGGCTCCCAGATCTATGGGAGAGGGAATGAAGCCCCCAGACCCATATGGGGAGGAATGAAGCCCCCAGACCCATATGGGGGAGGGAATGAAGCCCCCAGACCCATATGGGGAGGGAGATTTGGCTCCCAGATCTATGGAGGAGGGAATGAAGCCCCCAGACCCAGGGGAGGAATGAAGCCCCCAGACCCATATGGGGAGGGAATGAAGCCCCCAGACCCATACAGGGGGAAATTTGGTCCCCAGATCATGAAGGGTGAAATGAAGCCCCCAGACCCATGAATGGAGGAAGGGACGAAGCCCCCAGACCCACGAATGGAGAGGGGGATGAAGCCCCCAACCCCCTGCGTTTGTGCTGGAGTGGTTGGGGAGCACCCAGGGGGTTCCAGGGGGTTCTGAGCAACACCCAGAGGGTCCTGGGCAGCTCTTAGGGGGTCTTGGACCACCCAGGGGGTCCTGAGGAACTCCCAGGGGGTCTTGGGCAGCACCCAGAGGGGTCCTGGGGAACACCTGGGGGTTTTGGGGAACACCTTGGGGGTCTCAGGCAGCACCCAGGGGGTCGCAGGGGATCTTGAGGAGCACCCAGAGGGTCCCAGGGATACCCAGAGGGTCTCAGGGGAATGGGATGGGTGGGGGGACCCCCCCCCCCCTTGGGATGAGCCCCCTCCCCAAATTCCCGCAGGAGATCGGGGACGTGGAGAACTGGGCACGCAGCATCGAGCTGGACATGAGGACCATTGCCACGGCCCTCGAGTACGTGTACAAGGGGCAGCTGCAGCCCTCCTGCTCCTGAGAGACCCCCGGGAGACCCCCCGGGACCCCCCAGACCCCCCAGGTACCGGGGGGGGGTCTCCCCACGGTGTCCTGGGCACCCCCCAGCACTGGGATCCATGGAATAAAGCACGGGGGGGAGGGGAGGGGGGCGCTGGGGGGGGGGTGAGGGGGGGTCAGGCCGGGCCAGTGGGGCCCTGGCACAGCCCCCCCCACCCCATCCCCCTAAGCCCCCTCATCCTCTTTAGTGCTTAACGAGGCTCTGAGGCTGCTTTGATTCACACAAAGGGGCTCTGTGGGGCCTAAATCCCCTGGGGGGGCTCAGCCCCCCAGATCCCACACACGGGGGGCGTTCGTTCCCTCATGGGGGGGGGGTGTCAGGGCTCCAATGTGGGGTGAGACCCCTCCCCAGATCCCACACATGGGGGGTGTTCATTCCCTTGGGGGGGGTCAGGGCTCCAATGTGGGGTGAGACCCCCCCAGATCCCACACACGGGGGGCGTTCGTTCCCTCATTGTGGGGGGGGTCAGGGCTCCAATGTGGGGTGAGACCCCCCCAGATCCCACACACGGAGGGCGTTCGTTCCCTCATGGGGGTCAGGGCTCCAATTTGGGGTGAGACCCCTCCCCAGATCCCACACACGGGGGGTGTTCATTCCCTTGGGGGGGGTCAGGGCTCCAATGTGGGGTGAGACCCCTCCCCAGATCCTGGGGATGGAGGAGTTTTAATTCTCTGGGGGGGTCTTGGCCCCATTTTGGGGTGAGACCCCCCCCCCCCCCCCCCCACGTCCCAGGGCTCAATTCACTGAGGGGGGGTCCCAGCCCCCCAAGTCCAGGGGGGGTCCCAGCCCCCCAAGTCCAGGCACTGTTAGGGGATCCTGGGGGGGGGGGGGGGTCTCATGCAGGGTGAGGGTCCCCAACAAGGCCAGGAGTGTCCCACCCCCCACCCCCCCCCCCAAAATGTGCCCAAACCCCCCCTCCCCACCCCGGAGCGTTCAGGGGGGGGTCTGGGGGCGGGGGGGGCCGAACCCCCGGCAGCTTTGGCCGTGCCAGGCACGGGGAGGAGCGACCGTGGGGGCCCCCCCGCCCCCCAAATCTCACGGACCCCTCCCCTGTTCCCACGCCCCCCCCCCCGCGTTCCACGCCCCCTCCCCGGCTCACACGGCCCCGAGGCCGCGGCCGGAGCAGCGCCCGCAGCCCCTCTGCCCCCCCCGAGGTACGTGGGGACCCCCCTGAGGTGTGGGGAGCCCCCTGAGGTGTGGGGGACACCCCCTCTGCCCCCCCCGAGGTACGTGGGGACCCCCCTGAGGTGTGGGGACACCCCTGAGGTGTGGGGGACACCCCCTCTGCCCCCCTCAGGAACATGGGGACCCCCCCTCTGCCCCTTTAGGGACTTGGGGACCCCCCGCTCTGCCCAGGGACCCCTCCTCTCTACACCCCGAGGGACGTGGGGACCCTCAAAGGGACGTGGGGACCCCCCTGAGGAACATGGGGACCCCCCCTCTCCACCCTCTAGGAACTTGGGGACCCCCCCGAGGGACGGGGGTCTCCTGTCCAGGGGGGCTCTGGGGACCTGGGACCGACCCTCGGGGTCACCCTCAAATCTGAGGGTCCTGAGACCCCCCCCAAACCCCCTCAATGGGGCTGCTGGAGGGGGGCACGACCCCCCCCCCCCCAATAGGTTCTGGGGACACGGGACAGACCCTGCGTGTCCCCCCCCCCCCTCAATGTCCCCCCCAAATCCGAGGGGGGAATTCGGGGATCCCCCCCCCCCACCCTTTTGGGGGTCCCGTGGTGTGAAACCCCCAAACCAGCAATGGGGAGGGGAGGGGGGGGGGGGTCCTGACACCCCAAACCCCGGGTGGGGGTCCTGGAGGGGGGCACGGGACAAAGCCCGGGTGTCCCCCCCAAATCCGAGGGGGGAATTCGGGACCCCCCCCCCCACCCTTTTGGGGGTCCCACTCACCCCCACGGTGTGAAACCCCCAAACCAACAATTCTGGGGGGGGTCCTGACACCCCAAACCAACAATTCTGGGGGGGGGTCCTGACACCCCAAACCAGCAATGGGGGGGGTCCTGACACCCCAAACCAACAATGGGGGGGTCCTGGCACCCCAAACCCGGGTGGGGGGTCCCGGAGGGGGGCACCTGCAGTGGGACACGGCCCCTGCGGGTCCCCTCCCTCCGGGGGGTCACGGGGGGAGGGGGGGGGTCTCAGCTGGGTTGGGGGTCCCGGGCAGGGCGGGGTTCGTGCCGGGGGTCCCGGGGGGGGTCCCCAAAGCCGCGGTGGTGGGGAGGGGACAGGAGGGGACCCCCCCCGGAGCCCCCCCGGGCCCGGCCGGTGACGCACGGCCCCGTTAATCCGGGCTGGGCCGCCCGGCCCCGGGCAGCCCGGGGGAAAGGTGGGTCTGGGGTCCCACCCCAGGAGGGGTTTGGGGTGCCCCCCAACCCCCCCCGAGAGGGCAGGGACCCCTCCCCACCCCCGGTGACCCGTGGGGGACAGAGGAGGAGGAGGAGGAGGAGGAGGAGGAGCCCGGCTGGGGTCAGTCCCGAGTGACACCTGGGGACAGCGAGGGGGACACCCCGAGTGCGGGCAGGGGGCGGGGGGCAGGGCGGGGGTCCCACCGCGTCCTCGGGGGGGTCCTGGGGGGGTCCCGCGTGTCCGCTGTGCCCTGTGGGTCACCGGAGTGTGTGGGTGGCACTGGTGGCACTGGTGGCACTGGGGACATGAGCCACCCCTGGTGTGGGGGTCTGGGGAGGGGTCCTGGGGGGGTCCCGCGTGTCCCTTGTCCCCCACAGGTCCAGGGTGGGACCCGCACGGTCCAGGGAGGGTGGGGGTCCCTCCTGGGGGTGCAGGGTGGCCTTGGTGGGGGTCCCACGGGTCCCCCAGCATGTGGCTGTGCCCGGACAGTCAGAGCCCCTGGGGGGCTTCAGTTCCCTGAGGGGGTGGGGGTCCCTCCAGAGGGCTGAGGGGCTGCAGGAGGGTCCTGCTGGGGGTCCCACAGGGTGGGGGTCCCTCCACGCCCCACTCAGGGGTGTTGGCTGGGGTCCCACATGTCCCCAGTCCCCCCCAGGCCATGTGGCACCGGTGACACTGGGAGGTGAGAGGCGGGACCCCCGTGGTCCGGGCGGGGTGGGGGTCCCTGGAGGGGCTGCAGGGGGGTCCCGGCGGGGGTCCCACGTGTCCCCTGTCCCCCCCCCCCTCAGGCCATGTGGCTCTACGTGGCACTGGTGGCGCTGGCCTGGGCTCTGGGCTGGCTAGTGCGGGACCGCCGGACGTTGCCCACGGTGACGGACAAGCACGTGTTCATCACGGGCTGCGACAGCGGCTTTGGCCACCTGCTGGCCCGCGGCTGGCCCGGCGTGGCTACCGCGTGCTGGCCGCTTGCCTGACCCCGCAGGGAGCCGAGAACCTGCGCGGGGACAGCGGCGGGGGGACACCTGAGACAACCGTGCTCGATGTCACCCGCAGCGACAGCATCCGCAGGGCTGCGGAGTGGGTGCAGAGGGAGGTGGGGGACAAAGGTGAGAGACACGGGGGGGGGAAATGGGTCTGGGGGCTTGGGGAGAGGATGGGGACACGGGAAAGGACAGGGGGACTCTCGGGGGGACACCTTGCTCGATGTCACCCGCAGCGACAGCATCCGCAGGGCTGCAGAGTGGGTACAGAGGGGACAAAGGTGAGAGACAGAGGGGGGGAAATGGGTCTGGGGGCTTGGGGAGGGGATGGGATCACGGAAAAGGACAGGGGGACTCTGAGGGGACACCTGAGGACAACCGTGCTCGATGTCACCCGCAGCGGACAGCATCCACAGGGCAGCAGAGGGAGGTGGGGGGAGAAGGATGAGGGGGGGAAATGGGTCTGGGGCTTGGGGAGGGGGTGGGGACACGGGAAAGGACAGGGGGACTCTGAGGGGACACCTTGCTCGATGTCACCCGCAGCGACAGCCTCCGCAGGGGCTGCGGAGTGGGTGCAGAGGGAGGTGGGGGACACAGGAGAGGGAGTCAAAAAGGGTCTGGGGGCTTGGGGAGAGGATGGGGACACGGGGACCTGCAGGGGGATGACTCTCGGGGGACATCCTGCTCGATGTCACCTGCTCAGACAGCATCCGCAGGGCAGCCGAGTGGGTGCAGAGGGAGGTGGGGGACAAAGGTGAGAGACACGGGGGGGGGAAATGGGTCTGGGGGCTTGGGGAGGGGGTGGGATCACGGAAAAGGACAGGGGGACTCTGAGGGGACACCTTGCTCGATGTCACCTGCTCCGACAGCATCCACAGGGCTGCGGAGTGGGTGCAGAGGGAGGTGGGGGACAAAGGTGAGAGGGAGTCAAAAAGGGTCTGGGGGCTTGGGGAGAGGATGGGGACATGGTGACATGCAGGGGGACTCTGGGGGGACACCCTGCTCGATGTCACCCGCAGCGACAGCATCCACAGGGCTGCGGAGGGAGGCGGGGGAGAAGAGTGAGAGGGGGGAAATGGGTCTGGGGGCTTGGGGAGAGAATGGGGACACGGGAAAGGGCAGGGGGGACATGGAGGGACAAGGAGGGGCTGTGACACTGGGGGGCACAGGGGGACATGGGGAGGGGCTGTGGGGCAGGATGGACCCCCGGGGGTGCCATGGAGGGGGGGGGGGGGGGGGGCACAGGGGGACAGGGCCCAGGGACAAGGAAGGGACGGGTCCCAGGTGGGCACAGGGTGGGGGTCCCAGGTGGGCACAGGGTGGGGGTCCCAGGGTCCTGCCAGGTGACAGTGAGGACAGGCTGCAATAGTGAGGGGACAGCTCCTGCCAGGTCACCCTGGGGTCACTCTGGGGGGGTCCCGGGGACACTGGGGGTGTCACTCTGGGGGGGGGTCCCGGGGACACTGGGGGTGTCACTCTGGGGTTGTCACACCCTCCGTGTCCCCCCAGGGCTCTTTGGGCTAGTGAACAATGCGGGCGTGGCCAACCCCATCGGGCCCACGGAGTGGATGGACATCGAGGATTTCCGCCGGGTCATGGCCGTCAACGCCTTCGGGGCCATCGAGGTCACCCTGGCGCTGCTGCCGCTGCTCAAGCGGGGCCGGGGCCGCGTGGTCAACACGTCCAGCGTGCTGGGCCGGGTCTCGGCCAACGGCGGCGGCTACTGCGTGTCCAAATTCTGCATCGAGGCCTTCTCGGACAGCCTCAGGTGTGTGCTGAGCCCTGCGCGGGTCCTGAGCCCCCCCGGCCACCCCCTGACCTCTCTGGCCACACCCTGAGCCCTTCCAGCCACCCCCTGAGCCCTCTGGCCACCCCCTGAGCCCTCTGGCCACCCCTCGCCCCCCTCCCCAGGCGGGACATGCGGCACTTTGGGGTCAAGGTCAGCATTGTGGAGCCCGGCTTCTTCAAGACCAACGTGACCGACCTGGACTCGCTGGAGGCGTCGCTGCGGCAGCGCTGGGAGCGCCTGGAGCCCGAGACCCGCAGCAGCTACGGGGAGCACTTCTTCCCCCAGTGTGAGTGGGGCTGAGGGGGCTGTGGGGCGGGGGTACCGCGCCCCGGACCCCCCTTGGGTCATCCCCCAAACCCCAAACCTCAGCAGCTCATCCCTGCCTCAGTTTCCCTTTTCCTGACCCTTTCCCACATCCCACAAACCCCAAAGTTCAGTATCTCATCCTTGCCTCAGCTTCCCTTTCCCTTTCCCTGCATCGCCCAAACCCCAAATTTCATCATCTCATCCCTGCCTCAGTTTCCCCTCTCTTGACCCATTTCCACATCCCCCAAACCCCAAATTTCAGCATCTCACTCCTGCCTCAGTTTCCCTTTCCCTGCATCCCCCGAACCCCAAACCCCACCATCTCACCCCCTCCTCACTTCCCCCTTTCCCACCTCCCACAGACCCCAAAATTCACAATTTCACCCCTGCCCTGTTTCCCTGCCCCTTTTTGGCCACGGCAGACCTGAAGGTGCAGCGGCTGCTGCTGTCGCTGCTGTGTGACAAGGACCTGTCCAAGGTGACGAACTGCATCGAGCACGCGCTGCGGGGCGCGCCACCCGCGCAGCCGCTACAGCGCGGGCTGGGACGCCAAATTCCTCTGGCTGCCCGCCTCGTACCTGCCCTCGGCCCTCGTGGACCTGGCCCTGGCCCTCATCCTGCCCAAGCCGGCCCACAGCGTCCACTGAGAGCCCCCAGACCCAAAATAACCCCCCCCAGGGTGGGCGCTGGGGAATAAACCCCGCCACGGTCTCACCCGTCCTCAGGGTCGTGGTTGGATTTGGGGACATTGAGGTGGCACTTGGGGCCTCGTGGGCCTGGTCCTCATCTTGCCCAGCGTCCACTGAGAGCCCCCAGACTCAAAATAAACCCCCCCGGGTGGGGAATAATAAACCTCACAAACTTGTCTGTCCTTGTTCGTGCTCGGGGTCATGGCCGGAATGGGATTTGGGGACACTGGGGTGGCACGTGAGGATTTGGGGACATTGAGGTGGCACTTGGGGCCTCATGGACATGGCCCTGGTCCTCATCCTGCCCAGCGTCCGCTGAGAGCCCCAGACCCAAAATAACCCCCCCGGGTGATGAATAAACCACCCTGAACTCACCTGTCCTTGTTTTCACTCATTTTGGGGGCATTTGGGGACACTGGGGTGGCACGTGAGGATTTGGGGACATTGAGGTGACACACACAGCCCCCAGAGCCACCAGGAGCAGTCCCCCGGCCCCACGGCGTCAATGGGGCACAGGGGGACCCCAAAACTCCAGAATGGACCCCCCCAAACCCATCAGAGGCTCCCCCGACCTCATAAGAGACCCCCAAACCCCAGGGGGGTCCCTGTCCCACCCATGGGGGCCCCCCCACCCCAAACCCCTCAAAAGGGACCCCCCCAACCCATCAGAGACCCCCCAACCCCCCCAGTCTCACTCGGCTCTCCAGAAGCTTTTCCTCTTTATTGCAAACCTGGGCCCCCCCCCGAGCCCCCCTGGGGGGGCCGGAATTTGGGGGGGGGGCGCTACATGACCTCGTAGCCGCTGCGGATCCCCCGCATGAGGCAACAGGAGAAGACAACGCCCAGGATCTGGGGGGGACAGGGGGTCAGTGACAGTGGGGGGGACAATGGGGGGGACAGGGGGGACAGGGACAATGGGGGGACAATGGGGGGGGACAGGGACAATGGGGGGGACAGGGGGTCAGTGACAGCGGGGGGACAATGGGGGGGACAATGGGGGGGACAAGGGGGGGACAAGGGGGGGACAATGGGGGGGACAATGGGGGGGACAGGGGGTCAGTGACAGCGGGGGGACAATGGGGGGGACAATGGGGGGGACAGGGGGGTCAGTGACAATGGGGGGACAATGGGGGGGACGGGGGGTCAGTGACAATGGGGGGGACAGGGACAACTGGGGGGACGGGGGGGGTCAGTGACAATGGCGGGGACAGGGACACTGTGGGGGTCAGATCTGGGGGTGACACACCTGGGGGGGACAGGGACACTTTTGGGGGGGGTCAGGGAATTTGGGGGGGTCAGATCTGGGGGGACAGGGACACTCGGGGGTGTCATTTAAATTTGGGGGTGGTCAGTCAGAAATGGGGGGGGGGTCAGTGCCAGCTGGACATGGAGGGGTCAGTTAAATTTGGGGAGGGGAAGAAGGAAAAGGGGTCCAGTCACACTTGGGGGGCCAGTCAGCCCCAACCTGGGGGGGTCTGAACCCCAAACTGAGGAGGGGGTCTCAGCCCACATTAAAGGGTCTCAGCCCCATATTGGGGGGGTCACTCCTCATTAAAGGGGGGTCTCACCCCACATTAAAGGGTCTCAGCCCCACACTGAGCAGGGGTTCACCCCAAACTCAGGGGGGTCTCACCCCACATTTTGAGGGTCTCATCCCCACACTGAAGGGGGTTCACTCTCACACTCGGGGGGGGGTCTCAGCTCACATTTTGGGGGGGTCTCCCCCACATTTGGGGGTCTCTCACCTCGAAGAAGGCGATGCCCAGCGGCACGGCCGCCAGCACCACGATGTTCCTCCTGACCCACGCCTCGAGGCTCGGCAGGCAGCCCTGGGGGGCACGGGAGGAGGGTCAGGGGGGGGGGATCGGGGAGGGGGGGATCAGGAATTGGGGAGGGGGTCTCACCTTCTCGAACACCGTGGCCGGGCTGGGCCGGACGTTGCAGGTGTCGGCGACCACCCGGCAGCAGGACCTGGGCACGGTGTGGTTGGCCCCGAACGGCTCCACGCTCGCCCAGTCCGTGTAATTGTTCACCCCACAGCAGGAAAACTGCGGGGACAAAAAGGGTCAGGAATGCTGGGGAATAGGGAGGGGGGGTCCAGGAGCAGCCCCCTCCCCAAATGAGGGCTGACCCAAACTCTCACCTCCTGCTGGAAGGTGTCCAGGGTCGCGGCCAGCGGAGGGTCCAGCTCGTACTTTCGCATGGCCTCCCACAGCCCCTCCTCCACCAGCCCGTGCACCTGGGGGGGCAGGGGGGAGGTCAGGGACCCCCGGGGGATGGGGGGAGGTCGGGGACCCCCTGGGGATGGGGGGAGGTCGGGGACCCCCACCTTGTGCTTGAAGACGTAGCCGGTGATGGCAACAGCGATCTCCACCAGGAAGATGAGGCTGAGCAGGACGGCGAACTGGGGGGGCACGGGGGGGTCAGGGGGGTTTGGGGGGGCACAGAGGGGTCAGGGGGGGTTTGGGGGGGGGGGTCATAGAGGGGTTTGGGGAGGGTCTGGAGGGGTCAGGAGGTTTGGGGAGCACGGGGGTTGACAGAAGGGATTGGGGGGTCACAGGGTTTGGGGGGGTCACGGAGGGGTTTAGGGGGGTCTGGAGGGAGTCACAGAAGGGGTTTGGGGGCACAGGAGGGTCAGGGGGCTTGGGGGGGTCACGAGGGGGATTGGAGGAGGTCAGGGGACTTCAGGGGGTCCGGGGGCTCAGGGGGTCCCCGAGGGGGATCACAGAGGGGTTTGGGGGGCTCTGAGGGGTAACAGAGGGGGGTTTGGGGACCAGGGGGTTTGGGAGGGTCACAGAGGGGCTATGGGGGGAGTTTTGGGGGGCTCAGGGTGGGGTCGGGGGAGGGTCCCAGTGGGGATTAAGGTGGGGGCTCAGGGAGTGGCGGCAGTGGAGGGGTTGGGGGGATCATGGTGGGGGTCTGGGGGCTCCCGGGGGGGTCCCCTCGGGCTGTCCCCCCCCTCACCGTGGTGACCATGCAGTAACTCTCCTTCCAGGCGCCGCAGCAGCCGAAGAAGGAGGTGAAGAAGATGACGACCCCCAGCACCACGACCCCCACGGGGGTCCAGCTGGACCAGGCCACCGGGGCCCTACCCAGGGCCACCAGCAGGTAAATGCCGATGGCGATCAGGGCCACGCCGCACACCTGGGGGAGGGGAGACGAGGGAGGGTGGGGGTGGGCACAGAGAGTCGGGACCAGCCGGGACCAGAAGCCCCCTCCCCAAATCCCCGCGTGCCGCTCCAATTTGGGGACAAATTAAAGTGGGGGGGGGACACCAGAGCAGCCCCCCCGTGGGAGGGGACACGGGAGGGGACACGGGAAGCGCAGGAAGTCCGGCCTTCCGGCCACGCGAGAGCGCGGGGGGGGGGGGGGGGGGGCTGGCACCGACCCCGCTCGGGGGTCCCGGCGGATCTGGGGGGGGGGGGGGTTCGTTCATCCCCCCCCCCCAGCCCCAGCCCCCTCCCCAGGGCGGTGCCCCCTGGCCGTGCCCGGTTTGCCCGCGGGGCGTGGGCTCGGCTGCACAAACAGCGGGGGGTGGCACCGTGTCCCGCCGTGTCACCGTGTCCCCCCCCCGCGTCCCCCCCCGCCACTCGAGGGGTGACTCAGCCAGGGTGGCGACAGCTCCGTGCCCGCGGGGGGGGGACGGGAAGGGGCCCCCCGTGTCCCCCCGGTGTCCCCCCCGGTGTCCCCCCCCGGTGTCCCCCCCGTGTCCCCTCCCCGCTCCGGCCGTTGGCTCTCGCCGCTCTTTCCTCACCCCGACTTCCCCAAAGCCTCGTCCCGCCGCTCTCGGGGGTCCCCCCCTGTCCCCCCCTCGCCTTTGGGGTCCCCTGCCCCCCCTCCCCGGGCCCTGCTGGGGACAGGATGTGGCTTCAGGGACAACAAACCCCCCCCCCTCCCCCCTCAGCACCGGGGACCCCCCCGCTGCCCAGAACCCCAAAATTTGGGGTGCGGGAGGCGGAGGGGAGGGGAGGGGGTGGCCGGGGGGGTCCCCCCGGTTCTGCCGCGCACTCACCCAGAAGATGAAGTTGAAGAAGAAAACCAAAAACTTCACGCATTTCATCCCCCCCTCGATCGCCATGGCCCCTCCGTCCTGCGGAGCCGCCGTTCAGCACCGGGCCCGGGCCGGTACCGCTCCCCTCGACCGGGGAACCGCCGGCCCGGGCCCCGCCCCGGCACCGGAACCGGTACCGGAACCGGTGCCTGTTACCGGCACCGCTCCAGCCCGGCCTGGTGTCCCGGTGCTGCTCCCGGTACCGCTCCCTCATTCCCCCCGCTCCCGGTACCGCTCCCTCCCCTCTCCCGGTGCTCCCGGTACCGCTCCCTCCCAGCTCCCGGTCCCGGTGGTCCCGGAGTTCCCGGGGCTGCTCTCCCCCCTGCCCCGTTCCCGGTGCCGTTCCCTCCCCACTCCCGGTACCACTTTCCCCCACTCCGGTACAACTTTCCCCGGTTCCCCGCGGTCCCGGTGCCGTTTCCCCCCAGTCCCGGTGGTCCCGGTGCTGTTCCCTCCCCCGGTTCCCCCCGCTCCCGGTCCCCACCCGGTCCGGCGCCGGTGCCGGTGCCGCTCCCGGTGCCGCTCACCGCCGCCCTTCCCGAGGGCTCCGGATCATGTGACGGGGGCGAGTCAAGAGGACACCGGGACCGCCCCGGGACCGCCCCGGGACCGGCACCGCCCCCCCCCGGCCCGGCAAAACACGAACGGCTGGAAGGGACCCTTTATTGGGGGGGGGGACACGGGGGGACATCGAGGGGACACCGTGGGGTCCCACACGGGGGGCCCGGGACTCTGAGCTCCAACCGCGTCCCGCACCGCGGGGGTCCCAGAACCCCCCGACCCTCACCCTGGGGGTCCCAGAACCCCCCGACCCCGCACCCCGGGGGTCCCTGTCACCCCCACCCCACGCTCCGGGGTCCCTGCTGTCCCCCTGTCCTTGGTCCCTGCCACCCTGGTCCTGCACCCCAAAGTCCTCGGGACCCCCCGACCCCTCACCCTGGGGTCCCAAACACCCTGGACCCTTCACCCCGGGGTCCCAGCCCCTCCTGACCCCCCACCCCGGGGTCCCAGCCCCCCAAATCCCCCACCCCAGTGTCCCCAACCCCTCCACACCCCACACTCGGGGTCCCTGCCCCCCAAAACTCTCCACCCCGGGGTCCCAGCCCCTCAAATCCCCCACCCCATTTTCCCCAAACCCCCCACCCCGGGGGTCCCAGCCCCCCCATCCCCCGCCCCCCCAGTGTCCCCCGGTGTCCCCCCCCCGTGTCACAAGCCTGGCAGCTTTGCCAGCTCGCCCAGCTCGCCCAGCTCGCCCAGCGCGGCCAGCACGGCCCGCAGGTGCTGGGGGTGCACGAAAGCCACGAGCCCCTCCCTGTTCGCCCAACGCTCGGGCCCCGCTCGCCCCGGCTGCGGGCGGTGATAAACGAGCTCGGGGGGGTCCCCGGAGCCCCCCTCCCTCTGAGCCCGCAGAGCCCCCTCCAAGGCCACCACGCCCCCCCCCAGGGCTCGCAGGATGGCGTGGGGGGCGCACGAGTCCCAGGCGAAGGTGGTGGCTTGTGACAGCACGAAGGCGTCCGCCAGCCCCAGGGCCACGCAGAGCAGTTTGTAGCCGGCCCCGGCAGCGAAGAGAGGGGGACCCCCCCCCAGAGAGCCCAGAGCCCCCCGAACCGCCGCCCCCTCGGCCCGGCTCAGCACCACGCGGGGACACGGCCGGGCCGCGGGAGGGGACAGCGAGCACAGCCGGGTGTCACCGTGTGCCACCCCCCAGTGGTAGCGACCCTGCCACCTGCGGGGAGGGGAGGGGTCACAGGGGGCACCTGAGGGGGGGGTGGGACCCTGAGGTGGGGGATCTGGGGGGTGGCAGGGGTGACAGGGACCCCGTGGTGGGGAGTATGGGGGAATGGAGACCCCAGGGTGAGGGGTCAGGGGGGACAGGGACCCCCAGCGCAGGGTGAAGGGGCACAGGGACCCCAGGGTGCACGATCAGGGGCATCAGGGACCTCGGGGTGCAGGGCCAGGGGTGTTAGAGACCCCAGGGTGGGGGGTCACGGGTGTCAGGGACCCCAGGGTGGGGGGTCAGGGGTGTCAGGGACCCCCAGTGAAGGGTCAGGAGTATCAGGGACCCCAGGGTGGGGGGTCAGGGGTGTCAGGGACCCCAGGGTGGGGGGTCAGGGGTGTTAGAGACCCCAGGGTGGGGGGGTCAGGAGTGTCAGAGACCCCAGGGTGGGGGGTCAGGGGTGTCAGGGACCCCCAGGGTGGGGGGTCAAGGGTGTCAGGGACCCCAGGGTGGGGGGTCAGGAGTATCAGGGACCCCAGGGTGGGGGGTCAGGGGTGTCAGGGATCTCGGGGTGCGGGGTCTGGCTGTACCTGCGGGTCTGGGGGTCCCGCTGGAAGAAGGGCTCGTTGATGACCCCCAGCACGGGGACCCCGGTGCGGCGCTCGAAGGCCCCCACGAGCACCAGGGCCGAGCGCAGCCCCCCGGGGGCGACGCCATCCACGGCGGCCACGTCCTCACGGCCCCCGATGAACTCGTTGGTGGAGTCTGGGGGGGTTTGCCGGGGGGTCTGCGGGGTCCCGGCCTGGCCCTGGCCCCACCCCACAGCCCCCGGCCCTGTTCCCATCCCTGCTCCTGTTTCTGTCCCCTCTATCCCATCCCATCCCCTATCCCAATCTCATCCTCATTTCCATTCCAAAATCCCAAAATCCCATCCCAAAATCCCATCCCAAAATCCCATCCCGTCCCAAAATCCCATCCTGTCCCTGTCCCCATCCCACCCCAGCCCACCCCACAGTCCCTGGCCCTGTTCCCTGTTCACATTCCTGTCCCTGTTCCTGTTTCTGTCCCCTCTGTCCCACCCCATCCCCATCCCATCCCATCCCACCCCATCCCACCCCATCCCATCCCACCCCATCCCATCCCATCCCATCCCACCCCATCCCATCCCATCCCACCCCATCCCACCCCATCCCATCCCATCCCATCCCACCCCATCCCATCCCATCCCATCCCATCCCATCCCATCCCATCCCATCCCATCCCATCCCATCCCATCCCATCCCATCCCATCCCATCCCATTTCCATCCCAAAATCCCAAAATCCCAAAATCCCGTCCCGTCCCTGTCCCCACCCCACAGCCCCTCACCAATGGGGTCTATCCAGATCCCCACGTCCCCCGGGGACACTCCGGCGTCGATGCCAGCGAGCTCCGTGTCCCCAAGTGTCACCTCCCTGTGCACGGTCTCTGCCAGCAGCTCGGCCGCTCTCGTCTGCTCGGGGCCCAGCACGGCCAGCAGCAGCGCCGCGGTGTCGCCCGGGGTGGCACAGACCCGCACTGTCACCGTGCCACCTGCCGGGACCCCACATCAGCCAGGACAGGGCACGGGGACCCCCGGGATGGCACAGACCCGCACTGTCACCGTGCCACCTGCCGGGACCCCACATCAGCCAGGACAGGGCACGGGGACCCCCGGCTGCCACGGTATGGGGACATGGGGACAGCTGTGACACTGGGATATGGGGACATGGGACATAGGGACCCCCCTCCTCAGCCTGGGCCCCACATCCCCCACTCTGTCCCCGCTGTCCCCACTCTGTCCCCACACTGTCCCCACACTGTCCCCACTCTCCCCGCTGTCCCCACGCTGTCCCCACGGTGTCCCCGCTCTGTCCCCCACTCTGTCCCCGCTGTCCCCGCTGTCCCCACATTGTCCCCACTCTGTCCCCGCTGTCCCCGCTGTCCCCACACTGTCCCCGCTGTCCCCACATTGTCCCCACACTGTCCCCGCTGTCCCCACGCTGTCCCCACACTGTCCCCGCTGTCCCCACTCACCCTCCGCGTCCCTGAACTCGTTGGACTCCTCCCCATGGATGTGTCCCCGGAGCTCGGGGAACTGCGGGGACACCGAGGGGACACCGGGGGGGGGCTCAGAGGGGGCTCGGGCGGTGCCAACCCCCCCTCGGCCACCCCCCCGGCCTGTCCCCACCTGTGTCCCCAGGTCGTGCTTGATGACCTCCTGGATCAGGACATCCGCCAGCGTCTTGAAGTCGTGCAGGAACCGAGCGTTCCTGTCGGGCCCCGTCTTCTCGGCCACGAGCAGCCGGAACAGCGGCTCCTCCGCCCGGCACAGCCGCGCCACCTCCGCCGCCTTCTGCGACACCGCCACCAGCGCGGCCAGCAGCCCCGCCATGGCCGCGACAGACAGCGGGGACAGACAGCGGGGACAGACAGACAGCGGGGACAGACAGCGGGGACAGACAGACAGCGGGGACAGCGGGGACAGACAGCGGGGACAGACAGCGGGGACAGCGGGGACAGACAGACAGCGGGGACACCTGCGGGGACAGCGGCGGGGTCAGGGGCGCGCTCCCAAATGATCCCAAATGATCCCAAATGATCCCAAATGTGGAGGGGGATGTGGGGACAGTGGGACACTGGGGTGTGGGGACAAACTGACACGGGGACAGGGGGACATGGGGGACAGGGGGACGCTGCGATGTGGGGATGTGGGGACATGGACGTTGGGCTTGTGGGGATTTGGGGACACGCGGATGTGGGGCCATGGGGACAGGGTGACACGGGGACATGACAGTGGGGACAGGGGTGACACGGGAACGCGGGCTGTGGGGACACGCGGGTTTGGGGACACGGGGGCGCGGGGGTGGCGGCGATGTGAACGTGGGCACAAGGGGGACACGGGGACACAAAGCGGCGGCCACACGGAAATGGCCCCCGGCGCGGTGGCTGTGGGGACACGGGGCTGTCCCCAGCGTGTCCCCGCGGGGGGGGTGGCTCTGTCCCGCGGGGACAGGAAGCGGTCGGGCCGGGGGGGGTCCCCGCTGTCCCCCCCGGAAGGCGCGGGGCGATGCGGCCCCCCCCGGAACGGTCCCGCAACGGCCCCAAACTTCCCCCCCCCCCCCCCCCCGCCACCCCCACACCGGGGGACCCCCCCCCCCCCCCACAGAGCGGGTCCCCACCCCTGGGGACACCCCGGGGACGCCTCGGGGACACCCCGGGGACCCTCGGGGCCGCCCCCCGCCCCGCTCTGCCGTTACCGGGGCCGCTGACAGCTCCTGCGGGCAGCCCGTGGGCGGGGACGGGGCCGCGTCACCGCCGCGCTTAACCCGCTCGCTGCCGCGGCCCCGCGTGCCCGCGGTCACACCGGAGTGCGGGGACACCGGGGGGCGTCGCGACACCGGCGGGGAGGGGGACAAAGCGGGGACGCGACCCCCCCCCCCCCCACATCCCCAAATCCCGTGAGCGCCGCTGCCCGGGCTGGTGACAGCGGTGACACCGGCGGGGGTCGCTCGCTCGGTGGCGGTTTGGGGGGGGGGGTCCCGTGTCGCGTGTCCCCAAAGCGCCCCCGCTGCAGTTCCGGCCCTCGCCGCGCGGGGGAGCGCTGCCCCGGGGCTGCGGAACCGGGGGGCAACGGGGCCGCTCCCCCCCCCCCAAAAAAAACCCACCGGGACCCCCCCAGGGCTGTGCTTCCCCCCCCCCCCCGGGCCAGCCCCCCCGAGCCCCTCCCTCGCCGGTGCGTCCCCGGTGGGTCTTGCCCTCTCCATGGTTCTGATGCACCGGGAAAAGGGGGGGGGGTCCCGGGTCACCTGGGGGGTCCCCACGATGATCTCAGGGCCGGGGTCCCCTCGTTACTCCGCTGGGTCCCCCCGGGAGCGCTGCCCGGTGCCGGTGAGGGGTGGGCAGTGCCCCCCCCAGAGCCCCCCCTCATTGGGGGCAGCACCCCCGTGACCCCCGGGGGTCCCCGTGCCCCCCAAGCCAGGGCCGGGGTTTCCTCAGCCGAGCTGGGATGTCCCTGTCCCCTCCTGCAGCGCTGTGGATGCTCCAGATCGGGCAACCTCACACCCCCTCCCCGAGTTTCAGCCCCTCCGGGGGTCCCCAAGACCCCCAACTGCTGCTCGGGCACCCCCGGGCCGGGATCCGCCGGTCCCGGTCCATTCTGGAACCTCCCGGTTCTCCTGCAGCGCTTCCCATTGCCAGGATTGCGGGCGCTTTGACCCCCTGCCCACCCGCTGGAGCCCCCCCGGGGGTCTCCGAGCCCCCCGAACTCCCGGCCGGGCACCCCTGGGCCGGGGTCTCTGCTGGGCCGGGGTCTCTGCTGGGCCGGTACCGGTCCCTCCCGGAGCGATGCTCCTGCAGCGCTTCCCAGCGCTGGGATGCTCCAGTCTGAGCAGCTTCACCCCCTCCCCGAGTTTCAAAACCCTCTCCCCCGGGGGTCTCCGAGCCCCCCAACTCCCGGCCGGGCACCCCTGAACCGGGATCGGCCTCTCCCGGTCCATTCTCTGCCGGAACCCGCCTGTCCCCCCTTCTGCGGGGCGGCTCCGAGGGGGGTGGGGGGGGGGTCCCGGTGTGAGGGGGGGGGTTGGGGGGTCCCGGGGGGGTCCCGGGGGGCGGCCGCACTTGCCGGGACGCGCATCCATCCCGCCGCACTTGCCGGGAGCCGGGCCCGGGCCCGCGCGCCCCCCGGGCCCCCCCCGAGCCGGGGGGCGGGCAGGGGGTGCCCGAGCGCACCGGGCGGCGGCGGGGCCGTTCCCGGGGCTCGGGGGGCCGGCGGCGGCTGGTGCCAAGCCCCTGCCAGAACCTCTTTTGTGCGCCCGCAGCCAATCAAGGCCGCTGACGACACACTTCTCTTGGGGTATAAAACCCCGGGGCCGCCGCTACCGCCGCTTTTTTTCATCCCCCCCCCCCCTTCGGCCCCCCCCGGGGTCCCCGCTTCCCCGCCCCCGCCGCCGTTACCGCCTTCCCCCCCCTTGCGCGCTGCGGTGGAAGCGGGGCGGGGGGGCGGCCCGGTGGGGAAGGGTTTGCTTATTTTATTTATTTTTTTTTTATTATTTTTTTTTTTCTTTCCCCTCCCTCTCCTTTCTTTTTTTTTTTTTTTTTCTTTTTCTTTTTTTTTTTTTTCTTTCTTTTTTTTTTTTTTTTGTTTTTTTTTTTTTTCCCCTCCCCTCGTCCTTCCGATGTATTTTTTGCTGTCCCCCCCCGGCATGGCCCCGCTGTGGTGCTTGCTGGGCTCGCTGGTGGCCGCGGTGGCGGGGGGGGGGTCGGTGGAGCAGCCCCCCGCCTCCGAGCCCGCCTGCCCCGTGTGCCTGTGGCGGCGGCAGAGCAAAGAGCTGCGGCTGGAGAGCATCAAGTCGCAGATCCTGAGCAAGCTGCGGCTGAAGGAAGCGCCCAACATCACCCGGGAGGTGGTGAAGCAGCTGCTGCCCAAGGCCCCCCCGCTCCAGCAGCTCCTGGACCTCCACGACTTCCAGGGGGACTCGCTGCAGCACGACGAGTACCTGGAGGAGGACGAGTACCACGCCACCACCGAGACCGTCATCAGCATGGCCCAGGAAAGTCAGTGCCGCCCTTTGTTCCGCTGCAAACTTCGCCGGAGGACTCCCCCCCCCCGCCCCCGCACCCACCCATCCCAGCCCCCCATCCCAGCCCCCCATCCCAGCCCCGGCCCGGACACCCACCCCCACCCCCGCTCGGGTCCCCTCTGGGTCCCCCGCTGGTCACCGATGTCCCCTGTGGGGAGCCCCATCCTCCGCCGAGCCCCCCCCGGGGGTCTCCGAACCCTCCCCGGGGGTCCCTGAACCCCCCCCCGGTCCGTGCGGGTCCCGCGGGGATGTTCCGTGTGCGCGGGGACGGGGGACAAGGGGACACGGAAAGGGACAGGGGGACAGAGAAGGGGACAAGGGGACAGAGAAGGGGACAGAGAAAGGGACAGAGGGACAGAGAAAGGGACACAGGGACACAGGGACAAGGGGACAGAAAGACAAGAGGACAGAGGGACAAGGGGACCAGACAGCGCACCCGGGACTGGGAGAGGGGCCCGGTGCTGGGGACCAGGAGCTGGCACTGGGGACAGGGGACTGGGACTGGAGACACAGGACTGGGAGCTGGGACTGGGACTGGAGACACAGGACTGGGAGCTGGCAGTGGGGACTGGGACTCGGGTCCGGGAGCTGGTGCCGAGTGCTGGGAGCCGTTACTGGGAGCTGGCACTGGGGTACTGGGACTGGGGACCAGGAGCTGGCACAGAGTGCTCGGTTTGGGGACCGGGTGCTGACACTGGGGACTGGGAGATGGCACTGGGAGCTGGGACTGGGAGCTGGGACTGGGGACTGGAACGTGGCACTGGGAGCTGGGACTGGGGACTGGAACGTGGCACTGGGAGCTGGTTCTGAGTGCTGGGACCTGGTACTAGAACATGGTACTGGGAGCTGGGACTGGGAACTGGGGCTGGCACTGGGGGCTGGCACTGGGGGCTGGCAGTAGCACCCAGCTCGCCCAGCTCCAGCACTGGGACCTGGCCCTGGGTGCTGGGACCAGGGACTGGGAACTGGGAGCTGAGAGGACACTGGGGACTGGGACTGGGAACTGAGATTGGGGTCTGGGAATGGGAAATGGGAGCTGAGAGGACACTGGGAACTGGGAACTGAAACTGGGAACTGGGGAGTGGGACTGGGAGCTGGAACCGTGCCCGGTCCCTGCCTGCTGGGACTGGGGGCACTGGGGATTGTCACCAGGCACTGGCAGCGCTCAGCGGTGCCACTGGGAGCTGGCACTGGGGACACCGGGCAGGTGGCACGGTGACCTGGCGGTGCCCAGGGCGCGTGGCAGGGTGACAGCAGGGTGACAAACAGGGTGACAAACCAGGGTGACAAACCAGGGTGACATCAGGGTGACG